>NC_060271.1:12201806-12208646 GCF_021613505.1 Equus quagga | reverse complement strand
TGTATATCTTAGTTGCAGGTCCTTCTAGCTGTGGCCTGTGGGACGCCACCTCACCGTGGCCTGAGGAGCGGTGCCATGTCCGCGTCCAGGATCTGAACCCTGGGCCGCCGCAGCGGAGTGCGTGAACTTAACCACTCAGCCACGGAGCCGGCCCCTGCTGTAACTTTTTTTGCTTTACAAACTTTTTATTTTTAAAAAAATTTTTGGCTCTTTTGTAATAACACTTAGCTTAAAACACACACACATTGCATAGCTGTACAAAAATATTTTCTTTATATCCTTATTCTATAAGCTTTTTTCCATTTTTAAAATTTTTATTTTTTTTTACTTTTTAAACTTTTTTGCTGGAAACTAAGGCACAAACACATACATTAGCCTAGGCCTACACAAGGTCAGGATCATTAATATCACTGTCTCCTACCTCCACATCTTGTTCCACTAGAAAGTCTTCAGGGGCAGTAACATGCATGGAGCTGTCATCTCCTTTGATAACAATGCCTTTGCTGGAATACTTCCAGAAGGACCTGCCTAGGCTCTTGTGGAGGAGGCGTTACGTCTCAAAATATGTCTATGGTAGTTTGCTTTGTTTCTCTCTCTCTTGTTTTTTTTTTTTTGGTGAGGGAGATTTGCCCTGAGCTAACATCTGTGCCGATCTTCTTCTATTTTGTATGTGGTATGCCTCCACGTATGACTGATGAGTGGAGTCATTCTGCTCCCAGGATCCAAACCTGTGAACCTGGATCGCTGAAGTGGAGCGCATGGAACTTTAACCACTTGGCCCAGAGTCAGCCCCTGTTTCTCTTTTTCATCATAGGTTTGAATAAGTTTGTTATCTTCTAAGAATTTTACATTTTTTCTGGCTTGCCAATAACTCCTCTGTTTTTCTTTTAAAAATATGTTTTTCTGTTCTTTTAATGGGGAAGGTAAATGCATGTGCTTCATCTGCCATCCAGAACCTGAGGTCTCTGAATTGGGTCTTGAAGAATGCATAGAAGTTTGCCAGGCAGTATGTGTCACAGGGTGGGGGTGGTTGGAGGAAGAATATAGAGGAACACTGGGCATTAGAGGCCAAGGGAATAGTGTGTTCAAAGGCACAGAATCATACTAGGGCCTAACGTGTCTGAGGAAGGCTTAGAAGTTAGTTAGGACCTTCCTTCATACCTGTGCTCATTCCAACAGCCTGCCAGAGCCATTGGATACTGAGTTTTAACCCTATCCATTTGTTCACCTGATACTGGCCCTGACATCAGTTTCCCTACATTAAACCTAGCATATATGGGGTTAAAACCAAGCACTCATTCCTTGCTTACTCCCTGGCTTCCTGGCCCCAGAATCCACTCTCTGCCCTGGAAACAAATGGCCAAGGAAAACGACCTGGATTCATTATCTCCTCCCCACAAGGAGCTACAGGCTAGTGGGAAAATTGCTGACCAGCAAGGTCATGGGCTCCTTCCTCTCTGCAAGTAGTCTCAAGGCCAAACACAGGCTGGTGGAAAAGCTCTGACCAGCAAGGCCATATGCACCCCCTCCCCTACCTAAAACCCCAAATAAAACCCTTCCTTTTAGCTTTTCGGGGAGTTTGGGATTTCGGCATTAGCTTCCCTTTTTCCTTGCTCAGCACTGTGCAATAATAAAGTCCTACTTTCTTCCACTACACCCCGTGTCAGCAATTGGCTTGCTGTGTAACGGGTGAGCAAACTCACCAGGTTTGATATCACAGCTAACTCATAGAACTAGATGTGGGCATCTGCTAGATGTGGGCTACATCTCTCTTAGATGCCCCTGTTTGTGAAGGAAGTTGTAAACAGGTTGTTGCCAGCTAGGGCAGAAGCCAGAGAGCTTGATAGCTGAATATTCAGACTATCAACATCGTGACAGCAGAGTCACTGAGGACAACAGTCCTGCACCTTCTGGTTTCAAAGGGATTCATCTTGGTAGAGCCAGGAATCGCATGAGTCCCAGTCCTAAAGGGCCAAGGGCAAGAGGCCAAATGAGAGGAGGCAAGAGGCCTCTTGGGGTTGTATTGAGGCTCAGTGGCATTCAGCCCTGGAAACTGTGGGAGGAGCCTGGAAAGAGAGAGAAGGACCAGAGTCCCCTGAGGGGACTAGATGGGCAGGTTTGCTTTAGACACAAAGAAATTCAATCCATCTGTAGTCAAAATTTTTAATGTCCCTCAAAGGGATACTGATTTACTTTACAAAAGCCATGTTCACTTTGCAGAATGATTCCACAGATGAGTTCTTTGCATAACGTACATTTATGTTAGGATTTGATTTATACACCACCTACCAAGAATATACTCTCTGTGAAATATGAGGTAGATGTGTAACAATGTCCTGCCAGTGCTTCTCGAGAAAGGAGGCATGTGCTTTTCTGTGTGTCTGGTTTTCAAAAGCTGGTTTGCCACCCACAAGATGTCTCCCACACCACCTTGGATAGAGCTTATGGCATACCAGCTGACTCAACCCTCACACTGATGTACCCAGATCCAAATGAAAAATATGTAGCTCTCAGGATCAAAATAAAAAGGTTTCAAGAAAATTGCTATTGCTGTGGCTCATTTTTAGTCACATTATTTTATATAGCCCTTGCTATATGTCAGGCACCATTCTAAACACTACCAACATTAACTCATTTAATTCTTATTAATAGCCAGTGAGGGAGTACAATATCCCCATTTTACAGATGAGGAAACTCACCTACAGAATGGTAAAGAAACTTACCCCGCAGTTTCAAATAAATTTTAGAAGGGAGAAAGCATAGCATTTCACGTATATCCAAAGAGGGCATGGGTTGAAATAGGTTAAGGAAAAAAGATTTAATGTGAGGTGTGGTTGGTGTGTTTCCAAGCTAACAACTAGGAACTTTTAATAACAGTTCTAAAGTCTAGATGTCTGTTACAGAGGCAGTAGCAATTCTGAGTCTCAAAGACCCACGTTTGACTCTCAGCTGGGCCCCCCACTGGCTATGTAGCATTGATCGAGTCCCCTAACACGGAGGAAAGTGTAGGGGTAGTAGGGGGCCTCTGAGGTGGTGGTGGGGGGGGCGCTCAGACAACTGAGGTCAAAGACCTGACAGTGCTTTGAAAATTATAAAGCGCCCAACATAGTGCTTTTGAGTGTGGTGTCCTACCTCACCTGTGGGACTGTGAGTTCCTTGGAGCACAGCTGTGTCCCCCTCCGGCCCTCTCCTCACAAAGGCTGAGGAAAGGCTCACAGAAGTGAAAAGAAACAGAAGCAGGGCAGTTACTGAGAACAGGGGAACACTCTCTCTGTTCTCACCCCAGAACAAAGTCAGATTGAAAAGCTCTGGAATCTGAGAAGCTCCCTTCCCTTCTGCAAGCTCTCCCCAACTCCTTGCAGCACCGCCCCCACCTCCAAGGGAACTTAGCAAAATATCACCTGTCTTCCCACTCAACAGCTCAGGACACATAAGGATGACTTGCTTAAGGTCACCAGCTAACTGGGGAGGACCCTGATCCTGCTCAGGGAACCCACCAGGACCTGCTTGAGGGACTTACCTGCTGCATGGAAGAGTAATTCTCCCTTACATGCACCACCTGTGTGCAGGTCCATGCTCTTCTGGCCCACTGAATGGTGTGGTGTTGACTTACAGTTGCTTCTCTGATGACACTGGTGGAGGCCTGGAAACCCATCTCCACGGGATCTGTTACCAAACCAGGTTCGTTTTTGCCCGCTGCCCAGAAAGCCAAACACCGAGACAGCAAGATTGCAGCAGAGACAGAGTTTACTCACAAGGCAGCCACGTGAGGAAATGAGAGCAGGAGCCTCAAATTTGCTTCCCCGAAAATAGGGACTCAGGGATATTTATGGGATAGGGGGCAAGGTGGTCTGAAATGTGGAGATAGGTGATTGGAGGTGAGGAGAGGTGAGGTAACTGATGATCTGTGCAAGCATAGTCAGACTTCATGCCGCTTCATAGGACCCATGTTCAAAAAATGGCGGCATGAGCATGATCTGAGTTTTTAGCCTCTTGACATCAAAAGGTCACCTATCGGACAGCTGCATGGGCCCAGTTGATGAGTTGGTGGTTTCTACCAGCCTGAAATGGACAAGGAGTTCTAATTCCTGAAAAACAGCTCACACACCCATTACCATGGGGACCCAGGCTCCAGGGAGATGTTATCTATATGAGCCTAGTGGGAGTCAGAGAGCATGTTGCCTAAGCAGCACAGCTAACGATGGGCAGATCAAACAGCTAAAAGCTGTAATCAGTAGTTGCAAAAACAAAAAAAACTTTAGCACCTAGATACTTAATCATCAATGGCTGTTTGTCAGTTTCAATCCCGCCTATTCTTTGGTCATTCCTTGTTCTTGAGGGATTTGGGGCAATGATCAATCCAGCTACTTCCTGCTGAATTGGGGCATAGATCTGAGTTAAAGGAACAAAACTCTTTAGCACTCATTTGGAAATATTCTCTTGTTTCTGGCTTACCAGAATGGTAAGAAGTATAAACAACCCAAATTTTAACAGTCCCTGAAAAATAGACCTAATCCCAGTGCAAGTCTGGGTCCTCTGATCTCCAGGTGGGGGCAGACATCTGGTCTCAGTTTCTGATAGTCATTTCTTTTACTGGATATGCATCAGAGACCAGAGCAATGGCCTATACCCTGATCTTTTAGTTGTCATTAATGATGGCCATCAGCACAGACTCTCTGCCTGGGGGTCATCACGTTCCTAAGGAACTCAAAAGAACAAAGTTATCAACTTATAGCAGCTGAGAGGGTCCATAAAATCTACAGAGCATGTCTGGGTTAATCAGAGGTCATTCAAAGTTACAATATGGTTTCTTTTTTACAATATGGCTTCCATTATGTCAACCTTGTGTTCACTGGTATCAATCTCCCCTTTTGTTGTTCATCTTCAATCCTGAGGGATTATCCTGTTGATGAGGGCATAGGTTGTTCCATCTCACTGAACCAGTCTCTTAGTAAGATAGTGATGCAGGTGGTCTCCCAAAGTTCAGCCTATATTGTGTTAGCAAGTAACAAGTTATTTAATAAGTATTTCTAGAGGCACAAAAAGAAAAACAAGGTTAACAGTGGGAGCAAATTATACACCAGCAAATTATAAACCTTTCTGAGCCCAGGTGGCAGCCAGTCAAAAGATTTCTAGGTGTCAGAGTTGAAGCCTCTTTTGCAGTTTGAAATGTCTCTGATGATGTCATCAGGTGTTCAGGCATCTTATTGAGTGTCTTACACAGCAACAGACATGAATCTCTCTTAAGTTTATATTAAGTTGTCCTGCTTCAGTTTGCAAGGCTTCAGGAAAAAGGGCAGGCTCAGTTCTCAATGATTCCAAATGAAAATGATCCGGAAAAAATTGAAAACATTAATTTGGAGATTTGTAGCCAGATATTTCAAGAGACTAGAAGAATTCAGGATCCAGTCCAGTTAACAGATATAAAATAAAAACCTCAAAGACAATTATCAGGAGAACCTAATATCCACGAATGTGTACTATAGTTTTTACTGAAACATAATTTTTCTCTCTAAAATCACCCTCATTTTTACCAAAGATAGCCAAATTAAGACTAATCGGTTTGCAAAATAAGTTTAGTTTCAACAAACTTGGCCCAATTATTTACATAAGTACAGCAAGAATAGCACTTGAGTATATAGGTTCTTTCAAATCTGCTTTGCAGGAACTCTTTATGAGGAATCTCAGATTGAACTTCAAAGGCCTCTCGAGGCCAGGAAAACCAAGTCAAAGACTTGTCATCAGATTTTGCCTGCAATACCTGCAGATTTAGGGGGATTCCTCTCTTGAGGTTCCCCAAAGTATTTCGAAGTCCCAGGCACCTGCCAGATAAGTGAGCTACCTTACTTACCCAGGTTGCTGGAATCCTTGTAAAGAAGGTACTAGGCCAATATTTCCAAGTGGCTTTATTCCAGGAAGTCAACCTTTATTCCTCAAAAGCTGTCTTGTCATATCTGAGTCTGTATGTTTCTCTCAAATATGACATTCCAGTCAAAGCTTTGGTAAGATAACCAATGTTTCCAATTGTGTCCTGTTATAAGGAGAATAGATTCTTATTGAACTTATGCAAATAAATATATTGCCATGAAAACAATACTCACTCATTAAGAGTTTTCAAATCCTGGAGGGATCAGGTAGGGAGAGAAATAAATGTTTCAAGTCTGCTTACAAAGGTATAATTTATCAAAATGATATAAGTTATAGTTAGCATGAGAGAAAAAGAGAAAAAGACTTCTTTAAATCTGGAAACAAAACAGAACATCAAAAAATCAGCAATATCTCAAATGAAAAGTCATATAAATCATAATCATTCTCATCAGTTCATTCAGTCCTGTGAAATCGATCCTTGATCTTCATCTTCCGTTGGCAGTTTTATGAGGTCATCAGTTTCTCTGTTAGAGTTCTGTAATTTCTTACTCAGTTCAGTTTTATGATCTGAAAGTTTACCAGAAACCTGTATTCTAAAGTGTCAGAGTCCTTTCCATGGATTTCTCTGAAGATGAAACATATTTTGCGAAAGCATCAGAGTAAAACATTAACTGTCCGTAAACAACAAGATTCCAAAATGGCAACTGACAAAGAAATTTGGTTAATTTTGTGACATGCAATACTTTAAAATAATAACCAGAATTATGGCTGACAACTAGAACCGATCAGAATTTTAGGAATGTTATATAATTTTTAAAACATTTATATCAATAACATTTATCCACATAATACCACCTAAGAAAGTTTATTATCACTTATTTGACAATGCTTCCCATGTAGTTTAACATACCACATAAGCCTAATTAGCTTAGTGTCTTCCTCCTTATAGGAAGAGAGAGAAAATCTCTTTGA
>NC_060271.1:11870622-11871967 GCF_021613505.1 Equus quagga | reverse complement strand
CAGAGGGTAAACAGTGCCCATGATTTGAAATTGGTTTGTGCTGAATAATGAGCCAGGGACCTTACCCTATATGCTATATTGTCTTGAATGTGTTTGCCAAGTACGTCAGCTCAAACACCTGTTTCATTACTTGGACAAAGCCCTCAGTTAACTTTTGGATTCCTTTCTGCGGTAGGCAGAACAACAGGCCCCCAATACGTCCACGTCCTCATCCTCAGACCCTGAGACTATGTAGCCCTACATGAGAAAAGGGCTTTGCAGATGTGATTAAGTTAAAAACTGTGAGCTGAGGAGATTCCTGCATTATTTGGGTGGGTCCCATCTAATCACATGGGTCCTTAAAAGCAGAGACCCTTTCCTGGCTGTACTCAGAGGGAGATGTGACTCCAGAGGAGGGGCGGAAAGATGCAGTGTTGCTGGCTTTTGAGATGGAGGACAGGATCCATGAATCAAGGAGTGCGGGTGATCTCTAGAAGCTGGAGAAAGCAAGGAAATGCATTCTCCTCTAGATCGTCCAGAAACAAATGCAGCCCTGCTGACACCTGACCTTACCCAGTGAGACCCATGTCAGACTTCTGGTCTACAGAACTCAATGATGATAAATTAGTGTTACTTTAAGCCACTAAGTTTGCAGTAATTTGTTACAACAGCAATAGAAAACTAACACACCTTCCTCTGGGATTATTCCTGCCTCCTCCATCTGTGTAGCTTTATAAGGCGCTCAGTCTTAAGTGACAAATCTTGAGGTCCTCTCCACATAAGCAGAACCAGATGCCCACCATGAAGCTGACTCTCTTTGTCCTCTGACAGTCCCCTGATTTGTAGGGAGAACAGATATCCATTTACCTGGGACACCTCAGGGAGTATTAGGACCTTTTGTTTGTGAGGTTTGGCAGGAAGTGTCCCACTCCCAGTCAAAGCTCTTTAGACAGACAGGTAAGGAAAGGACGAGTGCTCCACCCTCAGCTGCACCATAGGAAGGGGGAGATTAGGGGATCGACAAGGTGGTCCCGACAGGCTCAGTGGCAGGGAAGGTCAGTGATTCCCTTGAAATTAAATTACCTCATGCAGAGGGAGGTTCTAGACTGGGCACTATGCTCAACGTGAGGACTTAGGAGATTGTAGCGGAAGGGATGATTTTTGCCTCGGTTTTGTGGCTGGTTAGGGTAGCTTTTCCTGGTGCAGGGCTGGAGGAACAGTGGCTCAAATGGGGAGAGGGTGCCAACTAAAGGGAACTGTGACCTTGGCCACCCCCTACATGGGGTCCCTGCCTGAAGCTTTGGCAGGACTGGTGGTCTCTCAGCACTGCTCCCAGGTGGCCTTACAGGCAGCAAAACCAGTTTCC
>NC_060271.1:11786152-11870522 GCF_021613505.1 Equus quagga | reverse complement strand
CTGCTCCCAGGTGGCCTTACAGGCAGCAAAACCAGTTTCCAGCAGTGGCACCTTGTGGCAGTGAGAACAATGACAGTGGCTGAGGCTGAATCAGCTGGAGGCCTTGAGTATGCTACCTCCTTAGGGACTGAGTAAGGCCCTGGGGGCAGGGTGTGTGGGAAGAAAGGCCTCAGAGGACCTGGCTGAAGCTGTGCCAATGGGCATTCCTGGTATGAAATGGATCCCTTGCCTTATTTCCTGTCATCCTCTACTGGCTGTGAAGTTTCTGCTGAAATCTTCAGAGCCCATGCAGTTGGGTAGGAGATGAATTCAGAAAGAGTCAGATATGCACAACTCACAGGCAGGATTCTAATGGAATTCTGCAGTAAAAATCCATATTGGGCCTTGTTTCACCACACGCCCATCTGGGCGAGCAGTGTGGGATAGGTTGCCGAGAGACCAAAGGAAAGCCCCAAGAGATGGTGAATGAGACATATGGGTTTATTGGGATTTACTTCCAGGGAAGATCCAGTGGTGGCTGGCTGAACACCAACATGCACCCGCTACCATCCCATAAGAGAAGCTGGCTTAAGTAGGCAGAGGAACAAAATCTGTGTGCTTGCCAAGAGGGATCGTCCCTGTATGACCTGCGTTCCAAGACCAGACGCCCCCTCAGGGCCTCCGTGTTCCCTCAGACTGTAAGGGTCTTGGTGCTAACACCCCCATGAGAAAGCAGCTGGGTTGGCCAAGCCAAGGACTCTTATCATCCTGGTGCTTGCATTTAGCTCAGACAAGGAGCCTCAAGGACACATGGTCTTTAAAGGGGCACTCCAGCTAATGCCCCATAAGGCCTTTACGAGACACTGGAGAAAGTATGGGGAGGTTTCCCACCAATCCTGAAGGGGATCCAATGTGCCCCAGACCCTGGTCTGGTTCAGGCTCCCGTGGGCCCTTTTAGGTCAGTGTATCCCAGAGCCCAGGCAGCACCCCCAGATCACCAGGGGCTTCCTTCTCCTCTCTTGCTTCTGTGACTTCAGTGTCAGCTACACTCTCCACCCTCAGGCCCTTTCTTGAGCAGTCCAAATATTGTTTTTGTTTTCTCCCTGTTTCTCAACTGTGCTCCCTTTTGGGGGCACACATCATCTGACTCCCCCATCCAATCCTTTTCCGTGGCTTCCATGGTGGAATGTCTCATAGCACAAAATTTAAATGTGCGGTCTTGCTCCATGAACTCTGTAAGACTGTGGTCTGATATTCTCATCTTTCTTCCCTGTGCCTTTGTCTCCATCACTCTCAGTCAATCCTAGTACAAGGAAGCAGCCTTTCAATGAAAGTCTGTGTTGCTCCCCACCCCCACCCCCCCCAGCTGATTCCTCTCAAGCTCACCTCTTAAAGCACAAGAGCCTAAACATTTCCAGGTGAGAATTCAGGGGACCCCCAAGCGGCATTTGTACCTCCCTCTCTGGTGTCTGCTGCCCTGGCTCTCAGGGTTCATTTGGTTTCCAGAAAGGATACGATATGCTGTCCCAACTCCTGTCCTGGAAACTTGTGACCATCAGCAATCTCTGTGTCTGTTGGAGGAAGTGTAAACAAGGGAAGAACCTGGGTTTTTGAACCTGTCTGCCTCATGGGCTTGCTGTTCTCTGGTTCCAGAACCAAGGCTTGAGGTTTCCCTGGGCTTGCCAAGGGCTGCAGGGAGTGAGCTCTGGGCTCCCTCTAGCTCACTGTTTGTGGTTAGTGCAGGCAAATGAAGAGAACCTCCGCCAATGGTGACCGGTAATCTTCCTCTGATGCTGTCTCTTGTCTCCTCTGCTTGACTCTACAGATCCCAAGTCCAAGTACCCATGCAAGGTCTTGATTCCATGTCTTGGTATGTACGTGTAAATGAGAGGGGTGCCCCGCTGTCTCGCTTGAAGTCCCCTTTCCATGGAGGAGCATTTTGAAGAAAATCAAATCAGAATTCACAAACGTTAGGAGAACGGTGGATCTCCACTGGAAGTTTTCTAGCAGAAGGTCAAGAGGGAGCACTAAGGTCAGCACAGCCCAACTTCCTAGGAGCCCTCCTCATCCATTTCTCTCCCCAAAATCTCATTCTCAGGGCAGCATATGTGAGAATCTGTCCCATCTCTGTCTTTAAAACTGCAGCCTCACCATCCATATTCTTCATTTCATCTGTCTTCTCTCTTGTTTTCTTGGATCTTTCCCTTTATTTTTGGAGTTCCTCTATTTTCATATGCAAATCAGTAAAATTTTCTTCCAAAGTACAGTTTGGTAATATTCCATGAGCAGGTGAATTAAACCTTTTAGTCACAATTGGTGTTTATATTAGACAAGGAAGAAATTAAATGAAAGAATGTAGGTTTTGGCTTCAGTGCTATTTAGATTTGAACCTGCCCCCCAGATTAGTGAGGGTGATCTTGCTGAAGTCATTTGTGGGAATTAATAAAAGAAATGTTAACTAAATTGGAGTCAGGAAGGCCTGTAGGGGGAGCTCTCTCTCCCTATCACAGGTTGTCAATTACACCAACTAGGAAGAGGCTGTGGCTTGCATCTCAGACAGGAAGTGTAACTACTTTACTGCTGAATGAAGACTTCTCTCCCCATTCACAGCAGCCCAGGAACAACAGTCAGGACATGATTATGGAAGTCTTTGAGCAAATGAGCTTGATGACCCTGTACTCATGAAATGTGCTTTCAGCTGGGAGACCAACTGCCAGATAAATAGGTCAGTGATAGGAGGGCAAAAAAAATCACTTGTTTGACATTATCTAAGTCATTTATTGATGTATTATCCTCACTTTCTCTTCTAGCACCGATGATCTTTATGTAAAATCAACATTTGAAGCCAGCATAATCACTTTTTACCAAGGGGCAGTTTCTTACATCACCACATCATTTTCAAATTCAGCCTCAAGGGCCACTGCCTACAGCTGATAAGCAAAATGCTGCATCAGCACACAGGTAGTTCTTGGGTTGGGTTGCCTGAGGCCATACACTGTCATCATTGTACTGTGTCTGACTAGAGGAATAAGCCTCAATGTGAAAAGTGAAAGAATTCTTGTCTTAATAGAGCTCTCATATGGACAACGCTCAAATGAAATACAAGCCTTTTAGAAGAGTTTGCTGCATCCATAGTGGTAGTTTAATCAGCGGTTTTCTATAGGTCATATAATTTTTAGTATGTACAATTTTTATTAATACAAATCTAACATAACAAGTGGGCATTTAATATTTCAGAGCACACGTGGTCTGTGGCTTTTTGTGCAGTGATTGCAGTAATGGTGACAAGCTAAGAGCATTCATGCAATGTAGGAATGCACAGGGGAATAGAGTAAACATAGACATACATTCAAAAGAAAGAGAAAGGAGGAGTTGTTCAATGGGTATGCTAACGAAAATGAGCAGATTTACAAGGCAAAGATAAGTTTTGAAGGAAAGACAGGCTTTATGGAAGGTTCACAAATTGGAGAAGTACACCTCAACCCACCAGTTGATAGGTGAGCTCCCCTTCAGTCTTGGGGTGGTTGCTTTTTAAAGGCAAAAAGTGCCAGGTGTGCAATGTTAGGGCTGAGTCCAGTTCTGATTGGTCACCCTTTCCAGCCACAGCGTATCTTGTTCCCGGAGCTTTCTAAATGTCCTAACCACAGAGAAAAAGTATTGCATTTTTCTCCAGCCATTTGGTGAGAGTCAAGGTTAAAATGTAGTTTTTTATTTCTGCCCATAGTTCAGCCTAGGAGTGGTCATAGTAACCATCATGTCACCTCTGGCCTCTTTCTTGTCTATTTCTTTTATCATTTTCCCCTCTTGATCATAGGTTCACCAGGGTGATACTTTTGATCAATTCAAGTAGTATTCAGGTCCCCCAATGCCCAAGTACTCCCTAGGCTGCTTGGGCTCCATCTAGTTCCATGTGGGAGGCATCAGAAGGTGGCATGGGCTGATCATAGGTGGTGGCTTGAACCAGCATCATGTGGATTGCCAGTGGTGGGCTGGCATCCTGACACTGCTGTGCGAAGTTTTGTCAGGTGAGAGAGGAACTGTCAGCAAATCACTCTCTTAGCAGCAGTCCTCCTGTTTCCAATGTCATCCTTGTGGGTATGAGGCATGGTGGCACCTTAATCCAAGGAAATTTTAACTCCTTCATTCTCAGTTTTAATCTCTACTGTTTTATGATCATTCCTCAATCTTGAGGAATGGGGTTGAAGACCTTTTTAGCCAACTCCTGCTGTGAAAGGGCAAAGATCAGGGTCAGAAGAATGAAATTGTTTTACCTTTATTTTAAAATATTTTTGGGTACCAAGAGTGGAGAATGAAGAATGCTTTGCATGACTAATATTTTAGTACTCTGATCAATGGATTTGGAACAACACTTAAGTCCATATTTTATAATTACATACACAACCACACATCTTAGCAAAATAGAAAGCCCAAATTTTAGAATCCTCTCCATAATGGATCTCAATGTTGGGAGAATCCAGGAGAAGAGTCCTGTAAACCAATCAAGGTTAGGGACTGGAAACTCAAGAAAAATTTGATGAAATAAAAAGGAAAACAAGGTTAATGGTTGCAACAAATTACAAATTAATTCCTGAGCCCTGGGGATGGCCAGTCAAGGAGATTTCTAGATGTCAAGGTAGAAGCATCTCTTGCAGTTTGAAATGTTTCTGATGATGATGTTGGGTGTTCAGTTAAACTTTTTGAGTGGCTCATACAGCAACAGGCATGAAGATTGTCTAGACATGGGCCATCATGGTGATCTCTCTTAAGTTTATATCAAGCTGTCTGGTTTTTCTCTGCAGGGCCTCAGGAAAAAAATGTAGTCTCTGTTCTCAATGATTTCAAATGAAAAGGATGGAAAACAATTGAACATATTAGTTTGGGTGTCTGTACCACATATCTGAGGAAGCTAGAAGGATTTAGGATCCAGTCCAGTTTACAGATATAGAACAAACCTCAAAGACAATTAGCAGAACTAGAAACTTTATCCACAAATGTGTATTATAGTTTTTACTGAAACATAATTTTTTCTCTATAATCACTCTCATTTTTACCAGAAATTGCCAAATTAACACTCACAGGTTTGAAAAATAAGTCTAGTTTTAATAAACTTGGCCAAATTATTTGCATAAGTTCAGCAAGAATAGCAATTGATCATATGGGCTCTTTTAAATCTGCTTTGCTGGAACTTTTTATAAGGAATCTCAGATTGAATTTTAAAGGCCTCTTGAGGCCAGGAGAGCCAAGTCAAGCCAAGGACTTGTCATCAGACTCCACCTGTAATACCTACAGATTTGGGTGAATTCCTCTCTTCTTGAAGTTCCCAAAATATCCTGAGGTTCTTCCACCTGCCAGAGAAGTGACCCTTCTTTACTCACCTGGTAAGGTTGCTGGGAAGCCTGTAAGCAAGACACCAGGCTAATATTTCCAAGTGGTTTTATTTGTTTCATAAAATCAATCCTTCTTCCTCAAAGCTATTTGGTCATGTCTGATTTTATTCATGTTTTTCTCAAATAGGACATTCCAGTCAAAGCTTTGGTAATATAGAGTACCCACTCTCTCCTGCTATAAAAAGAACCAATTCTTACTGAAGTTATGCAAACAACGATATTGCCAAGAAAATCAGAATACTCACTTATCAAAAATTTCCACATTCTGGAGATATCAAGTAGGAAGAAAAAGATAAATACTTCAGCTCTGCTTACAAATGCTATAAATCATTGTTAGCTTAAGAGAAAACATTTCTTTAAATCTGGAAGAAGAAAACACTAGAGCATCTTCCTCAGTTCATGTAGTCCCATGTAATTTAAAATTTCTTTTGTTTGAATCCAATTTTTTCCTTAGTTTTCTTAACCTTGCCTGATGATTGAGAATGATAGGAACCAATAGGTTTAAAAGAAGTTGAAAACTCCAAGAAACTTAAAAGGTTTTCATTAAGGTTTGTATGATTTGCCCAGTGATGTGGGTGCCTCAATCACTGGAGACTTTGGACAGTATACCTCAAGTGAGAAATGGATGTTTTAAATAATTTTTTTTTGCCTTTTTGTGGTTATAATTTTCGTGGCAAGGGAGGGCTTTAATTCATCTGGAAAACATAGATACAGTAACAGGAACATAATGATAGCCATACTAGGTAATATTTGAATGAAATCCAGCTGCAGGTGCTCAAAGGACCCAGAGAATGGGTTTCTGAGGCCTCTGAGGACAGAAGTAATTTTTCTTAATGTACTCTGGTTGTTTAAAGAAGGTAAAAATGAAAAAAGTGGGATTTTGCTAGGGAGCCAGGAAGAACCATGCATCTGTCTTGGGTTTCCCACAGCACTGTTTGATAATTTACATCCCTTGTTTAACCACCTTAATTTCTCTGATTCAGGAGCAGACTGTTGCCATGTTACAAGGACATCAGGATGACAAAAGGATGTCAGTGATGGGTCATCTTTGTTTTTGCAAGAGAAGCAGAATTGACTTCATGCAGACATGTCATAACCTTTATAGATTCTGTTGTTGCTGCCTTTGTGTGAAAGTCAGCTAAGTGCACTTTCCTGATATTTACTGTGAGCCTCAATTTTGATGACAGACAACATTTTATAGTATGACATATTCGATTTCTAGGAATTTCACATAATTTCTGGCACTCTTACAGCAAATACAAAGACATAACATAAAGAAGGCTGAATGTTATTTGTTATTTGATAATGCTTGCCAATGTAATTTAACATACCAAATAAGTCTAATTCGTTTAATATCTTCCTCTTTATAGAAAGAGAGACAAATTCTTTCAGAAGTCCCAGGGCCCAGGGAACTCCTAAAGTTCCTTTCTAAGTCTAAAATCTAAGGATTTTAATCCTGGGGGAATTTTGTCAAAAATATCTAATGGTTTTAAAATACTTGGTCACATAGGTGTCAGTGTCGCAATCCAATGTACACATCAGGATAGATGCGGAGAGGTCTGATGGCCACTCTGAGTTTATTGTAACCAGCGTTTCAATATATACATAGCTTACATCTGCTAAACATACACAGGTGTTCTGGATGAAGTAATTAGCGAATGCCAAGAATTCTTAGTGATTTCTCAAGGAGCCCTCCCTCAGCCTGTTTTGATATTATCGTGTTTTTGCTGTGCTCGTATATTTTTATCTCAGAGCAGGCAAGGCCTCCTAGGCAACGGCTCCTCCTGCTCCCGATATCGATATCGTGTCTCCATCTGTGCCCCCGGGCGACCGATGCCTGGCTTAGGTTGCCTCCCCCTGGAGGTCTTACCCGTCATTGGCTAACCGGCCTTCTCACCTCCAGGTCAGTTTGTTGGCAAGCCCTTTCCAGTGATTATTAACCCTTCCTGCATCAGGGGCGGCTACAATAGGAAATAATGCTTAGCTATCAATTTTACCATGGTGACAACAGAAGATGCTAAAGGCAGACATACAGAGCTGAACAGTTAAAAAAAAACCACCTAATAGAGACAGTTCATCCTTTTTGAATATAAGAAATTATTTTAACAAAATATAGATTTTCTGTCTTTTAGGTAGACTTACTCAAAGATGGAGAAAAATCTTTTATAATCTCTTTATCAAGAACAGACTAAAAGTTCAAGAAAATCATCCTTTTAAGAAAGAGAGAGAAAGCCAAATTCTAATTTTATATCAGCTTATTTTGATATTAAAACTTATTTACTTAATTGAATTTACCTTAATCTTAGCCAGCTTGACAATGTACAAAACTCTTTCCTCAGGGCTGTACTTCCATATCCTTTTGTCATTTGTTTTTTACATTCAGAATTTGTCCCATGTCTTCTTTCCTTTTTTTTTCTTCCCTAGTTCTTGAGGACAAATATCTCTCTCTTAAAAAACACACCCAAATATTTCCATCCTTTATGCCTTCTTACTGAAAACACATATCATATTGTTTACTTTCCATATACATTTTCTCTATTTTAAAACTTACAAAGTTAATCTAGAAAAGAAATGATGCAAGGCAGTTGTTACAGAATGGCTACAGATTTCACTCTTAGAGGATAAAATAATTGCCTATGCATTACTTTAAATGAATATAAACTCATTCTACATAATATAGTCAAAATAAATTATACGCGTTTTGGAAATTACAGTATGAGATTCACTTGTGTCTATAGGTTCATCCTGACATTGTTCTTCCAAACCAGGAATGATAGAACAAGCAGAGGGAACAAGATCTCTGCATTATTGTTGAAGAGCGTTCCTCTAAGTTGAGTAGGCAGAATAAAGATTTGAAAGATGGGAAACAACTTCTAGACTGATGGCAGAGATATACATAACTGGAAAGCCACCAATAGAATTTTTAGCCCTGCAAGTAGGTATAAGAAATGGCTGAAGTTCCTTTAAACAAAGATTGTTTCTTGGATGTGAATCTGAAAAGACAAGGCAACAGAATTTGAGCCTATGAGAGAGGGATTATAGCTTGGCCTTGAGGAGTTATTGTGTGTGTACAGGACAGAAAGGGTAGTTGCTCTTGTGTCAGCCTCTCCATCTGGCACATAGACCCTTCCATTGCTCAATTTACTGTGGTATAAAGTGGCTCTTAAACATGTTGGATCATTCCATAGTAAGAAATATGCTGTATATTCTGGTCCAGCATATTCCTATATGTATGAAATCATATAGGTAATTGAAATAAAAATTTAATAAACTGATACGTGTTTCCTATTTTCAGTACATGTCATATAGGCATTCTAGGAAATTTTCTTTTTTTTAAATATGTTTTATAATACATTTATCAATGTATTATAGATAAAATTGAAGACATATGTTATTCATTTATCTATATTGATAAATGTAGGTGCCATGTACATTTTCTATTTAAATAAATGTTACTGATAATTATCAATGGTCTATGACCATAGTTTGAAAACTAAGAAGTTACAGTAAATCCTTCCATAGTAGGAGAAGGCTCTCACGACAGCGCCTTTGTTTCTCATCTTTCCAAGGGGCTTCTGCTGCTTTGCTTGTACTCTCTCAGCATTGATGCACCTAGTTTGCACACAGTTAATTTACATTTCTAATGCTGGGTGTTCTGACATCTTCTCTTTGATCCATTTTGTATTTTAAGCACTTTTTCAAACTTAAAAAAATCTATTTGTAATCTTTGCTTTCCAGGGAAAACCAGGAAGCAGGCAATTGTGAACTGTCATATATTAGCATCCTGTAGTAGATTATCAAATCCATAAATACATTTCATAATTTTGAGAAGCGTATTTCTCTTTGCAGAAAACCTTTCAGTTTGGCACAAAACATGTCTATTGATAGATCCAAATATTGTTTGTCTCTGTAAAAAACAATTAGAAAGCCACAACTAGACAAACTTATGTTTAGCAATTAATGTCTCAGTTGATCCTATCCAGAAATTATTTAGATATTTGATGAATATCCATTATTTAGTTTAACTTAGTATAAGCTATTATTTTATTTACACTATTTAAACATTTGTTTTTTTAACAATTATTTTTGGATTAGACATTATATAGTTTACCATCATACCAAGTCATTTTCTGTCCTGACAAATTCCACAACAGAAACAGCATGAGCACATCTTATCAGTAAACCCAGGTAGAAAAACCTGTATGTTTGCATCATATTCATTATTGATAACTCTGAAGACATGCCTGTTTTATTAAACCAGCAAACTTAGACAAGCTTTTATTTACCAAAGATTATTTTTATCTCGTGTTAACTTGAAAGACATCTGGGCTTGTTTTTATTACATTTAGAAATAATTTATATAAGTGTTTACTTCAAGACAGTTAAATAGAGCTCCTTTAGAAATTTTACCATCTGGAGGCAGACAAATATATATATAGAGAGACTTATATACATAAGCATACATGCACAGATAGACACAAACAGCCATCTTTACCATTTTAGCCAAGCCCCAGGCACAAAACTCAAAAGACTACTTGGATCCAAATTGCTCCCTGGGAATGGACTTGTTCAGACAACCAAGATTTTGGAATTCTTTTAGAAACGAATTCAGAAAAGAATTTTAAGAATTCTTTTCTTTTGCTGTAAGGTTCCTTTTTAAAGCTGTTTTTGAAGTCATTTTGTCTTGTAGAAGCTTCTCCATATTAAGCAAAGAATGCGTTCCGTTGTTTCTGAGACGATTTGAATCCTCTCTTTTAAAGATGACCCTTAAAGTGGACTTATCTGAAACAGAGGTTTCCTAGAAGGGCCGTTACAAATTATCTCAAAAGAATACCCATTTTTACTTGCTTAATTTAAGATCAGGAGTTTCAGGGGAGTTGAAGTGGGGAGTTCAGTGAGAGAAGGAAGAGGAGCAGCAGATTCAGTTTCATTTAGATAGTGTGGGTGCTGGTGCCACTGACACTACCCAATCTGGCATGGTTTTTATTTAGTTATTTTCTTTTAAAGAGGCAGTAAGGGATTACTGATCTAATTTAGAATCTCAAAAAACTAAAATAGGCTTCGCATAGTCTTTGAGAGGTATGATATCCCCTTTTTCCCAACTGAGTGTGCAAATGAACCAATTTGGGAATATCAAAGGATCCCCATTGTGGTCAATGTAATTTTAAATCATCTCTAGTAATTTGGGCCCAGATGACAAGGAACATGCAAATACTTGGTCCATAATTTTTGTACATAAGTGTTGCAAGAGTGGTGGCACACGGCTGGCCATTTGTGGTTTCTCTAGAGCAATCTTTAGAACAAAAGGCACCCATCCTGAATGGAGAAACCTCCCTGGAGAGAAGCCTCCCTGTAAACCAGCTGCAGCTGAACCTTATGAAGGACTCCCTTTCTCAGAAATTGAGGGAATCCCCTCCTCAGAAATAGAAGGATTCCCCACCTCAGAAATTGAGGGAATTCCCACCTCAGAAATTGAGGGAATTCCTTCCTCAGAAATTGAGGGAATCCTCTGCTTAGAAACTGAGAGATTCTCTTCCTTAAAGAGCCTCTACCAAAGCATGGGAGGTTGAGGATGCGAGAGGGCCTTACCTTTATCATCCTCTTGAGGCTGCTGGAGATGCAGAGAAGCAGTCAAGGTGCTCCAGGTTGTGCCATCACGCAGTGTACAGTCAACTCCCAGGAGGAGATCAGGCAGCCATTTCACAGCCCATCCTCATTGCTGGAAATGTTAACCGAAATGAGTAGCATTATGAGGCAAAGATAAGTTTTTCTTTTTGTGCTAAGGAAAATTCACCCTGAGCTAACATCTGCTGTCAATATTCCTTATTTATTTATTTATTTATTTATTTATGTATTTATTTATGAGGAAGATTGGCCCTGAGCTAACATATGCTGCCAATCTTCCACTTTTTTACAATTATTATTATTTTTTGTGAGGAAGACTGTCGCTGAGCTAACATCTGTGCCAATGTTTCTCTATTTTATATGTGGGATGCCACCACAGCATGGCTTGATGAGCAATGTGTGTCTGTGCCCGGCATCTGAACCTGCAAATCTCAGGCTGCTGAAGCAGAGCACACAAACTTAACCACTACACCACTGGGCCAATCCCCAATCTTCCTCTTTTTGTATATGAGCTGCCACCATAGCATGGCCACTGAGATGAATGGTGTAGGTCTACACCCAGGAACTGAACCCAGCCCACTGAAGTGGAGTGTGCCAAACTTAACCACTAGGCCACAGGGTCTGCCCCAAAGAGAAGTTTTAAATAAAATAGAGGCTTTATGAAAGGTTTGCAAACTGAGGAAGTACGCCTCTACCTGCAAGTTGACGGGTGAGCCCCACTCGGCCTCAGGATGACTGGTTTTTAAAGGCAGATAGTGCAGAGTGCGCGAGGTTAGGCCTGAGTCCAGTTCTGATTGGTTCCCCTTTCCAGCTGCAGTGTATCTCACGCCTGGAGTTTTCTAAATGTCCTAACTGCAGGGAAAAACTACTGCAGTGGTCTCTGCTATCTGGAGACAGTCAAGATTAAAATGTAATTTTTTATTTCTGCCCATAGTTCAGCCTTGAAGTGGTCATGGTAAGCGTCATGTCAACTCTGGCCTTGTTCTTATCTCTTTCTTTCATCAGCTGTGAAGTTTCAGTTATGCCAGATGAGTAAATTCTGGGGATCTGCTGTCCAACACAGTGCCTATAGTTCACTATACTGTGTCGTACACTTACAAAGTTGTTAAGTGGTTAGATCTCAGGTTACGTGTTCTTAACACAACAAAAAAGTGAAATGAAATAAAGTGAAAGAAGCTCGATTAAAAAATAAGTAGTTTTATCAAAACATAAACATAAAACTTGAAATAGATTCCGCTTTTTAAGCAATTCAACATGACTTCTCATGTATACCATGTAGAGAATTTTTATCAAGCAGTTAACTAATCCTTCCTTAGCAAGCACCACCCCTTACTGGCAGTGTGACTTTGGGCAAGTTACTGCTTTGTCTCAGTGTCATCTGTAAACTAGGGATGGAAGAGAACTTACCTTGTAGGCTTCTGGTGATGATGAAAAATGTTAATATATGTAAAGCATTTAGGACAGTGTCTGGCATGAAATAAATGTTAAATAACAAATGTGTTTGCCCCCAGGAAATTTGCAAGACACACCTACATGCACACTTATATGCACTTGTGCGCACATGAACATAGATATTATAACGAGGACACTCAGATAAACAGACTACAGACAAGACACAAGTGGGCATTATTTGTACCAGGAGGTCTCAAATCTGTTCACATCATGGCCCACACAGAAAATGTTAACTTTTGTGTGGTTCATTGGAGGAAAGAGGTGGAGATTTTGGGGCGTCTACATGGAACTTGGTAAAAAAAACTCTTTAGTTTTTCTTTGTGTTACATAATTATGATTTTAAAAAATGCAAAGTAATAGGGAAAACTAAATATTACATTTGTTCAAAATAATTTACTTTTCTTGATTGATGAATATTTTCTTATATAGAATCTGGACTTTGAGTAATAGTCAAAAGTCTTCCCCTACTCCAGTGTATCTCAACTATGGCACTAATGACATTTTGAACTGGATAAGTCTTTGTAGTGGGAATTGTCCTGTGCATGGTGGGATGTTTACTTGCGTCCATGACATCTACCCACTTGATGCCAGCAGGACTCTGACAGTTGTAGTAACCAAAATTGTCTGCAGACATTAGTGAATATCCCCTGGGTTGAAAGTTGTTCCTGTTTGGGAACCACTGCCCTATGCCCAGATTGTAGAGAAATTCATCCATGCTTTCTTCTAGTGCTTGCACAGTTTGTTCTTCTTGCGTGTAGGTCTCCGACCCATTTAGAGACCATTCTTATGTGTGATGTGAGAGGTTCATCTAATTTTCCCAAATCGTTATCCAGTTGTCTCACCACTGCTTATTTAAAAGTTTCATCTCTTCCAGTGATTTGAAATAACCACCTTTCCTCATATCCTAAAATGACATATTTACTTGGACCTGTTTCTAGGCTTTCTTTTCTATTCCATTAGTCTATCTATTCATGTGCTAAAATCATACTGATGTACTTAAAGAGAACTTGTAGTGTGTTTTTTAAATTAATAAACTATTTTTTAGAGAGTTGTAGGTTTACAGAAGAATTGAACAGAAAGCCCCCCACAGTTTCCCCTATTATTAACATCTTGCATTAGTGTGGTACATTTTTTTATAACTGACGAGCCAATATTGATACATTATTATTAACAAAGTCCGCAGTTTACTTTAGGGTTTGCTCTTCATATTGTACACTCTATGGGTTTTGACAAATATATAATGATATGTATCCAACATTATAGTGTCATATGGAATAGTTTACTGCCCTAAAAACTCCACTGAACTTGACCTATTTATCCCTCCTTCCCTCGCCCTCAACCCCTGGCAACCACTGACTTTTTAACTGTCTGTATTGTTTTGCCTTTTCCAGATCACTGTGTGGAATCGTACTCTATGTGGCATTTTCATACCGGTTTATTTCAATTAGCAATATGTGTTTAAAGTTCTTCCACATATTTTAATGGCTTGATGGCTCATTTCTTTTTATTGCTAAATAATATTCTGTTGTATGACTGTACCAGTTTGTTTATCCATTCACCCATTGAAGGACATCTTGGTTGCTTCCAAGTTTTGAATAAAGCTGCTATAAACATCTGTGTGCAAGCTTTTGTGTGGACGTAATTTTTGAACTTCTTTGGGTAAATACCAAGGAGCATGATTGCTGGACAACATGGTAAGAATATGTTTAGTTTTGTACAAATCTGCCAAATTGTCTTCCAAAGTGGCTGTACCATTTTGCCTTCTTACCAGCAGTGGATGAGTTCCTGTTGCCCCACAGTCTCCCCAGCATTTAGAATTGTCAGTGCTCTATATTTTGGCCATTCTAATAGATGTGTAGTGGTATCTCATTGTCACTGTTGCTTTTAAAATTATTTTATTGAGGGCTGGCCAGGTGGCACAGTGGTTAAGTTTGCACATTCTGCTTCGGCAGCCCGGGGTTCGCCAGTGCGGATCCCAGGTATGGACATGGCACCGCTTGGCAAAAGCCATGCTCTGGTAGGTGTCCCACAAACAAAGTAGAGGAATATGAGCATGGATGCTAGCTCAGGGCCAGTCTTCCTCAGCAAAAAGAGGAAGATTGGCAGCAGATGTTAGCTCAGGGCTAATCTTCCTAAAAAACAATTATTTCATTGAGGTCACATTGGTTTACAACATTGTGTAAATTTCAGGTGTACATTATACTTCAGCTTTTGCATGGGCTGCATTTTGTTCACCACCAAAAGTCTAGTTTCTATCCATCAGCATACTCATGTGCCATTTTACACTTTTCATCCTCCTACCATCCCATTCCCCTCTGGTAACCACCAATGTCTTCTCCTTATCTACGTTTTTGCTTCTTTGTTTATTTCCTCATACGCGTGTAGTCATACAGTGTTTGTCTTTCTCTGTATGACTTACTTCATTTAACATTTTCTTTTTTCATGGGTGAGTAGTATCCCATTGTATATATACACCATATCTTCTTTATCCATTAATCTCTTGATGGGCCCTTGGGTGGCTTCCACCTGCTACTGCAGTGGGGAGCAGGGGCTAAGCACAGAGTGATTGTCATTGCTGCTCACTCTTGCAGCCTCTGGTAGGTGGCATGAGACAGTTTGTTTGAAAACTCAGGTCAGGTTGTCCTGCCCCAGTCAGGAAAATACACTTTTTGTGTACTATCTCCATTGTTGGAAAGACTGGGGGCAGGGACTAAACTGGGAGTGCCATGTCTGCCCCTGCAGCCTCTGTTCGCAGGCTTGTGTGCCTGTGTGAGTATCTCCATTTTGGATTCCCCTGACAGGGGAGGGAAAGGCAACTGTTCCTCTAGCTCTACTGTCTCCCAGAGGTCCAGTACACCCACCTTAAGATGTATAGATGCGGGAGCCGGCCAGGTGGGGCAGTGGTTTAAGGGCGAATGTCCTGCTTTGGTGGCCTGGGGATTGCCAATTTGGATCCCGGGTGCAGACAC
The DNA here is from genome assembly GCF_021613505.1 of Equus quagga. Classification (NCBI taxonomy): domain Eukaryota; kingdom Metazoa; phylum Chordata; class Mammalia; order Perissodactyla; family Equidae; genus Equus; species Equus quagga. The sequence continues at coordinate 11,855,110 of NC_060271.1, read as the reverse complement.
GGCACCGCTTGGCAAAAAGCCATGCTGTGGTAGGCATCCCAAGTATAAAGTAGAGGAAGATGGGCATGGATGTTAGCTCAGGGCCAGTGTTCCTCAGCAAAAAGAGGAAGACTGGCAGTAGTTAGCTCAGGGCTAATCTTCCTCAAAAAAAAAAAAAGATGTATAGATGCATGGATCTCATAGGTGTTCTGTTGTGCTATGTAAGGAGTTCTTCACTGGTCAATGGATGTCCAATTGTTTGTAACTTAGAGGGGAGAAGCAAAGGTAATAACTCTCCACCATGATGCTGACCTCAAAATCGTCATTGTTGTTTTTAATTTGCATTAACCTCATGGCATATGATGTGGAGCATCTTTTCATATGCTTATTTGCTGTCTGCATATCTTCATTGGTGAGGTATCTGTTGAGGTGTTTGGTCTAGTTTTTAAAAATATAGTTTTTATTCTTTTTTTATTACTGTAATGGTGGTTTATAACATTATATAAATTTCAGGTGTACATCGTTATATATTTCAGTTTCTGTGTAGATTACAAAATGTTCACCACCCAAAGAGTGATTACAATCCATCACCACACACATGTGCCTAATCACCACTTTTGCCCACTTCCCTTCCCCCTTCCCCTCTGGTAACCACCAATCCAATCTCTGTCTTTATGTGATTGTTTGTTGTTGTTTTTATCTTCTAATTATGAGTGAGATCATATGGTATTTGACTTTCTCCCTCTGACTTATTTCACATAGCATAATGCTCTCAAGGTCCATCCATGTTGTTACAAATGGCCAGACTTCATAGTTTTGTATGGTTGAGTAGGATTCCATTGTGTATATATCCCACATCTTCTTTATCCATTCGTCCCTTGATGGGCACCTAGGTGGCTTCCAAGTCTTGGCTATTGTGTATAATGCTGTGATGAACATAGGGGAGCGTACCTCTTTTTGAATTCGTGTTTTCACATTCTTTGCATAAATACCCAGAAGTGGAATAGCTGGATCATATGGCAGATCTCTTTTTAATTTTTTGAATAATCTTCATACTGTTTTCCGTGGCGGCTGCACCAGTTTGCACTCCCACCAGCAGAGTTTGAGTGTTCTCTTCTCTCTACATGCTCTCCAACACTTGTTATTTCCTGTCTTCTTAATTCTAGCCATTCTGACATGAGTGAGGTGATATCTCATTGTAGTTTTTATTTACATTTCCCTGATAGTTAGAGATGTTGAACATCTTTTCATGTGCCTGTTGGCCATCTGTATATCTTCTTTGGAAAATTGTCTGTTCATATCTTTTGCCCATTTTTTAATTAGGCTATTAGTTTTTTTTTGTTTTTAGGATGTATGAGTTCCCTATATATTTTGAATATTAACCTCTTATCAGATATATGGTTTTCAAGTATCTTCTCCTGGTTGTTAGGCTGTCTTTTGGTTTTGTTGATGCTTTCCTTTGCTGTGAAGAAGATTTTTAGTTTGATGTAGTCCCATTTGTTTATTTTTCCTATTGTGTCCCTTTCTCAGTCAGACATGGTACTTGAAAACATGCTGCTAAGACCGATCTGGAAGAGCGTACTGCCTGTGTTTTCTTCTAGAAATTTCATGGTTCCAGGTCTTACATTCAAGTCTTTAATCGCTTTTGAGTTAATTTTTGTGTATGGTGTAAGACAGCAGTCTAGTTTCATTCTTTTGCATGTGACTGTCCAGTTTTCTCAACATCGTTTATTGAAGAGACTTTCCTTTCTCCATTGTATCGTTCTTGGCTCCCTTGTTGAAAATTAGCTGTCCATAGATGTCTAGGTTTATTTCTGGGCTCTCAATTCTGTTCCATTGATCCATGTGTCTATTTTTGTGCCAGTACCATGCTGTTTTGGTTACTATGGCTTTGTAGTATATTTTGAAACCAGGGAGTGTGATACCTCCGGCTTTGCTCTTTTTTCTCAGAATTGATTTGGCTATTCAGGGTCTTTTTTTTCCATACAAATTTTAGTATTCTTTGTTATATTTATGTGAAAAATGTCATTGGAACTAGATAGGGACTGCACTGAATCTGTAGATTGCTTTAGGAAGTATGGATATTTTAGCTATGTTAATTTTTCTAATCCAAGAGCATGGAATATCTTTCCATTTCTTTGTGCCTTCTTCGATTTCTTTCAACAGTGTTTTATAGTTTTCAGTGTACAGATCTTTCACCTCTTTGGTTAAGTTTAATCCTAGATATTTTATTCTTTTTGTTGCAATTGTAAATGGGATTGTATTCTTAATTTAAACTTTACTGTATTCATTTATTATTTCTAAAAGTATTTTTAGTGGATTCTTTAGGGTTTTCTATATATAAAATCATGTCATCTGCAAATAGTGACAGTTTCACTTACTTTTAATACTATGTTAATTAAAAGTGGTGAAAACAGGCATCCTTGTCTGGTTCCAGTTCTTAATGGGATAGCTTTCAGTTTTTGTCCATTGAGAATGATATTAGGTGTGGATTTGTCATAAATAGGCTTTATTATGTTGAGGTACTTTCCTTCTATACCCATTTTACTCAGAGTTTTTATCATAAATGGATGGTGTATCTTGTCAAATGCTTTCTCTGCATCTATTGAGATGATCATGTGATTTTTATGCTTCATTTTGTTAATGTGGTATATCATGTTGATTGATTTGTGGATGTGGAGCCAACTCTGCATCTTTGGAATAAATCCCACTTGATCATGATGTATGATCTTTTAATGCATTGTTGTATTCGATTTGCTAGTATTTTGTTGAGGATTCTTGTATTGATGTTCATCAGTGATATTGGCCTGTAGTTTTCTTTTTTTGTGTTGTTGTTGTCTGGTTTTGATATCAGGGTAATGTTGGCTTTGTCGAATGCATTAGGAAGCTCCCCTTCCTCTTCAACTTTTTAGAAGAGGTTGAGAAGGATAAATATTAAGTCTTCTTTGGATGTTTGGTAGAATTCACCAGGGAAGCTATCTGGTCCTGGACTTTTATTTTTTGGGAGGTTTTTGATTACTGTTTTGATCTCCTTACTGGTGACTGGTCTATTCAGATTTTCAATTTCTTCTTGATTCAGTTTTGGAAGGTTGCATGATTCTAAGAATTGATCCATTTCTTCTAGATTATCCAATTTGTTGGTGTATAGCTTTTTGTAGTATTCTCTTATAATCTTTTGTATTTCTGAGGTGTCTGTTGTAATTTCTCCTCTTTCATATCTGATTTTATTTATTTGAGCCTTCTCTCTTTTTTTCTTTGTGAGTCTAGCTAAAGGTTTGTCGATTTTGGTTATCTTTTCAAAGAACCAGCTCTCGGTTTAATTGTTTTTTTAGTCTCTAGTCCATTTATTACTCCTCAGGTTTTTATTATTTCCTTCCTTCTACTTATTTTGGGCTTTGTTTGTTCTTCTTTTTCCAGTTCCTTTTGGTGCACTATTAGATTATTTATTTGGGATTTTTCTTGGTTTTAGGTAGGCTGGTATTTCTATAACCTTCCCTCTTAGAATCACCTTTACAGTATCCCATAAATTTTGTCAATGTCATATTTTCATTTGTCTCCAAGTTTTTTTTTGCTTTCTCCTTTGATTTCGTCATTAACTCAATGGTTGTTCAGTTGTATTTTGTTGAAACTCTGCATATTTGTGCCTTTTCTGATTTTCTTCTTGTAGTTTATTTCTAGTTTCATGCCATTATGGGATGAAAGATGCTTGGTATTATTTCAATCTTCTTAAGTTTATTAATGACTTTTTTTGTGGCCTAATATGTGATCAATCCTGGAGAAAGCTCCACGTGCTTTTGAAAAGAATGTGTATTCTGCGGTTTTTGAGTGGAACGTTCTGTATATATCTGTTCAGTCCATCTGGCCTAATGTTTCTTTTAAGTCCAGTGTTTCCATATTGACCTTCTATTTGGATCCACTGGTGTAAGTGAAGAGTTAAATTCCCCTACTATTACTGTGTTAACTGTCTATTTCTCCTTTTATGTTGTTAACAATTGCTTTATATATCCAGGCGCTCTTATGTTGGGTGCATGGATATTTACAAGTGTTAAATCCTTTTGTTGGATTGTTCCCTTTATCATTATGTGGTGTCCTTCTTTGTCTTTTGTTACAGTTTTTGTTTTAAAGTCAGTTTTGTCTGATATAAGTATTGCTACCCTAGCTTTCTTTTCTTTGTTATTTTCGTGAGTACCTTTATCCATCCCTTCACTTCAATTTGTGAGTGTATTTAGGTCTGAAGCATGTCCCCTGTATGCAGCATATATAGGTCCTTGTTATCCAATCAGCCACCCTATGCCTTTTTGTTGGAGCATTTAGTCCATTGACATTAAAAGTACCTATTGATAAACATGTACTTATTACCATTTTGTCATTTTTTTCTGTGTGTTTTAGTAGTTCTTCTCTGTTCCTTTCTTCTTCTCTTGCTCTCTTCCCTTGTGGTTTGATGGCTCTCTTTAGTATTATATTTGGGTTCTTTACTCTTAATTATTTGTGTATTTATTATAGGTTTCTGGTTTGTGATTATCATGAGGTTCATATATAATAATCTACTTATATAGCAATCTATATTGAGTTGATGGTCTTTTTAGTTTGACCTCTTTCTAAAACCACTACTCTTTTACTCCTCTCCTCCCACATTTTACGTTTTTGATATTATGTATAACCTCTTATTTTGTGTGTGTGTATCCGTCACCCTCTTATCATTGAAATAGGTAATTTTAGTACTTTTGTCTTTTGACCTCCATATTATCTTCAGAGGTGGTTGATCTGCACCTTTATTGTATTTTTGCACTTACCAGTGACTTTATTATCTTTTTTTTGGTATAATTTTCTTATTCCTATTTGTGGTCTTCTCTTTCCCACTTAAATAAGTCTCTTTAGCATTTTTTGTAAAACTGGTTTCTTGGTGATAAGCTCCTTTAATTTTTGCTTGCCCGGGAAATTCTTTAGCTCTCCTTCCATTCTGAATGATAGATAAGCTTGCTGGGTAGAGTATTCTTGGCTGTAGGTTTTTTCCTCTCAGCACTTTAAATATATCATGCCACTCCCTTTTGTCCTGTAAGGTTTCTGCTGAGAAGTCAGCTGACAGCCTTATGGGGTTTCCTTTGCGTGTCACTTGTTTCCTTTCTCTTGCAGGTTTTAAGATTCTCTCTTTATCTTTAATTTTGGACATTTTAATTATAGTGTGTCTTGGTGTGGGCTTCTTTGGGTTTATCTTGTTTGGTGCTCTCTGTGCTTCTTTGATGCCTGTTTCCTTTCTTAGGTTAGGCAAGTTTTCAGCTATTATTTCTTCAAACTGATTCTCTGCTCCTTTGTTTCACTTGTTTCCTGGGACACCTATAATATGAATCTTAGTGCACTTGATGTTGTCCCAGCGTTCCCTTAGACTGTTCTCGTTCTTTTATATTCCTTATTATCTTTTCAGTTTGGGTAATTTCCTCTAGTCTTTCGTCCAGCTCACTGGTCTGTTCTTCTATATTGTCTACTGTGCTATTCAGTCCCTCTAGTGAATTTTTCATTTCCAGTATTCTATTGCTCATTTTTGATTGGTTCTTTTTTATATTTTCCAATTCTTTGTTGATGTGCTCACTGTCTTCATTCATTCTTCTCCCAACATCAGTGAGCATCCTTATGAATTTTTGCTCAAACTCTTTGTCAGGTAGATTGTTTATTTTTGTTTCATTTAATTCTTTTTCTGGGGTTTTGTGCTGTTCTCTTTCTTGAAATGTATTCTTTTGTTTCTTCATTTTGCCTCTTTCTCTGCACTTATATCTATTTATTAGGTGGGTGAGCTACATTTTATGATCTTGGAGAAGTGGCTTCATATAGGAGGTGCCTTCTGAAGCCCAGCAGTGTGCTTCCCTCTCGTCACCAGTTCCAAATGTTCCAGGAGTGACCCCTGTGTGGGTTATGTGCATCCTTCTCTTGTGGCATGGTTTCTCTTACTGCAGGTGCCCAGGGAGTCTAGTCTGTTCCTCAGACTGGCTGGTTGTAGTGCTCAGCCATGTGTGGCTGCTATGGACCCTTCAGTCAGTTTATCCAGTTTGGGGAGCCCCAGCACAGTTAGCTGCAAGGTCTAATAGCACATTCCTGTTGCAGTTTTTCTGTTAAGTGAGTAGGCCCCAAGCACGGCTAGTTGCAAGGCTCAGGGGTGTACAATTGCTGTAGGCATCCAGACTTCAAGGCTGTTGTCAGCTCTTTCAGGATTGCAGCTGAATGGGGCTGGCCCCAGGCATGAATGGGGCATGGCTCCAGTTGTTTCAGGCTTTGGAAGGAGGGGCCAATCCCCTATGTGGCTGTTTGAGAAGCACAGGTCTTCTGCTGCTGATAAGCCTGATGGCCCACAGGTCCACTCCCACTGTCAACACACTCCTGGCCTGTGCTCACTTCCCAACCCCTTGGAGAAGACCTAATCATCCCACTTCAGAGGCCCCCCCCCCACACTCCACCAATGCCCCACACTCTCCACCTGATCCTCATGGACACGCTGCCCCACAGAGGTGGACCCACTTGCCTGCCTGCAGAGGATCCAGGCACCCAGTCTATGTAGGCGGAAAAGTTACCTAGGGACTTGCTGTTGGGTGGGGCCCCTCCCTAGTGCAGGTTGTCTGCCCTGCCTGAGCTGGATTAAATCAGTGCTCTAGTGGGTGGTGTTGTGGGCTAATGTGCCTTGGGAAGAACTCCAATGGCGTCTGCTGGTACCTGTATAAGCACACCTGTGCTAGGTCACAATAATGGCTGCCACCAATGTCTGGGTCCCTGGAGAGGTCTCACCTCTCATGGAGATGTCTCAGAACCTATCAGGTGAGTCTCTTTTCACCAACCAGCTGTGCACCTTTGTTTCTGGTAATTTTAGCTTTCTTCTCAAAATGGGTGAATTTGCACATGGGGCCTTTAAGAAGTGGCTTTTTTTCTGCTTATGTCTGATAGCTTTTCTAGGGGTATTCCTTGTTGTAGTTAATAGCCAGAAAAGCCAGATATCATGAGACTCATCTCAGTTGTACTGAGTCTGAAGGATGCTTATAGTGGCAACATTCCACTGCTTGGGTCCGCCTCTCCTCCAGGGAAGGCTGCGTACCTTAGGGCTGCTCCCAGCTGGCCAGCTATGAAGCTCCATGCTCATAAATGTGGCCTTTTTCTGTCTGGACAGGAATTTCTGCCTGTTCCACCTCAGCCAGTCTGTCTCTTGTTGTGGGAGTTCTTTTTATCCAGTTTTCAGTTCTCTCTCAGGGGTATTTTTTCCAAAAATAATTGTAACTTGATTGTGTTCATGGGAAGAGGTGAGTTCAGAGTCCACCTATGCTGTCATCTTGACACCATCCTAAGTGGTCTAGTTTTTAATCAGACTGTTTCTTTCCTTATTGTTGACTTTTAAGAGTTCTTTGTATATTTTGGATAACAGTCCATTATCAGAAGTTTCTTTTGAAAATATTTTCTCCCAATATAGAGCTTGTCTTTTTATTATCTTAACTGTGTCTTTTGCTGAGCAGTTTTTAATTTTAATGAAGTCCAGCTTATCATTTTCTCTCTTTCATGGATTATGCTTTTGGTGTTTAGCTAAAAAATCATTGCCAAACCCAAGGTCACATAGATTTCCTCCCATGTTATTTTATAGGTGTTTTACATTTTACATTTACAGTCTATGATCCATTTCACGTTAATTGTGAAAAGTGTAAGATCTCTGTCTAGATTCTCTTTTGCACATGGATGTCCAGTTGTTCCAGCACCATCTATCAAAAAGTCTATTCTTTCTTCATTGAAATTGCCTTTGTTCCTCTGTCAGAGACCAGTGGCTGTATTTGTGTGGTCTATTTGGGGATTTCTATTGGGTCTATTCTGTTCCATTGATCTATTCCTCTCTTTTTTCACCAATACCAGACTGTCTTGATGACTGTAGTTTTAGAGTAAGTCTTGAAGTCGGTTAGTCAGTCCTTGACTTTGTTGTTTTCCTTAAATACTGTAGTAGCTATCTGGGTCTTTTGTCTTTTCATACAAACTTTAGAATCTGTTTGTTGATATTCACAATGTAATGTCGGATTTTTTTTATTGTGATTGCATTGAATCTATAAATTGAGTTAGGAAGAAGGCAATATTGAATCTTCCTACCCATGTACATGGAATATCTCTCAATTTATTTAGATTTTTAAAAATTTCTTTCATGAGAGTTTTATAGTTTTTGTCATATAGATCTAGTGCACAGTTTGTTATATTTATACCTAGGAACTTCATGTTTTTGGTGCCAATGTAAATGGTATTGTATTTTTAATTTCAAATTCTAATTATTTATTGTTAGTATATAAGAAACTATTGACTTTTGCATATCAACCTTGTATCTGGCAACGTTGGTATATTTACTCTTAGTTCCAGGAGGTTTTTGTTGATTCTTTGGGATTTTCTACATAGGCAATTATGTCGTCTATGAAAAAGATGTTTTTCTTCCTCCCTTACCAATCTATATAACTTTCATTTCCTTTTCTTGCATTAGCTGGGATATCCAGTACAGTGTTGAATAAGAGTGAGGAGAGGAGACATCCTTGCCTTGTATCTGATCTTAGCAGGAAAGTATCTAGTTTCTCACCATTGAGTATGGTGTAAACTGTAGGATTTTTCTAGGTTTTCTTTATTAAGTTGAGGAATTTCCTCCTGTATTTCCAGTTTGCCAAGAAGTTTTTTTTAAAGTCAAGAATGGGTGTTGGATTTTGTCAAATGTCTTTTCTGCATCTTTTGATATGGTCATGTTATTTTTCTTATTTAGCTTGTTGATGTGATAGATTACATTAATTGATTTTTGAATGTTGAAGCCACCTTGCATACCTGGAATAATTCCCACTTGCTCATGGTGTATAATTTCTGGCATGCATTGTTGGATTAGATTTGCTAATATTTCATTGAGGATTTTTGTATCTATGTTCATGAGAGATATTGGTCTATAGTTTTCCTTTCTTGTAATGTCTTTTTATGGCTTTGCTATTAGGATGATGGCAGGCCCCGTAAAATGAATTAGGCAGCATTCTGTCTGTTTCTATTTTCTGGAAGAGACTATAGAGGATTGATGTAATTTCTTCTTTAAATTTTTGGTAGTAAGGTTTGAAAGAAGAAGTATGAGTCCTCTAGGTTCTTCTTTTACAAGATTGTTTTCCCTTGGGATTCCATATGAATTTTAGGATGGATTTCATAATTTTTATGGATTTGTATTTTTAAGGCGATGAATTCTTCCTCTGTTCACTGATTAAACATATGCCAAGTATTTTCGTAAGCAATATTTTCATTATCTTTTTTCAGAAATTCCCTAATTTCCGTTTGTACTTCCTTTCACCCAAAAGGTATTTAATAGAAGGCTTATAAATTTCTAGGTGGAAAGTCTTTTCACTTTTTGATTTTTAAAAGTTTCCAGGTTTATTGCATTGAAATTAGAGAGCATGGTTTGTACTATTCCCCCTTTATGGAAATTATAATCTTTTCTTTGATTTAATCTATTATGAATTTTTGTAAAATTTCCATGTAGTCTTGAGAAGAAGATATATTTTCTATTACTAGGTATGGTGCTTGATATTTCTCACCATATGTTCTGCTTTATTATTTTGTTTTGACCTTCTATATCTTATTTTTTGTCCACTTGACATGGCCTGGTCTGAAAGTGGTATGTTAAAGACTCCTATTATTCATCTGATTCTTCCTATTTTTCCTTGCATCACTTTTAGTTCCTGCTTTAAATAGGTACTTCTGTGTTCATGGTGTCTGTATATGTTCATAACTATTATATCTCGTGATTTCATCAATTTTAGCATTAAACACTCACCTTGTTTAATGAGTTTTTTCTCAAAATCTCCTTTGTCTGATATCAGAATTGTAACCCCTGTTTTCTTGTCATGTCCACTTGCCTATATATCTTTGTCCATGCCTTTATTTTTAGTCATTTTGAATTACTCTGTTTTATGTGTTTTTCTTATATGTAGAATAAGTTTGGTTTTGCTCTTTGAGCCAATTTGAAAATATTTTTATTTTAGTAAGCAAGTCATTCCATTCTTATTTACTGAAATGACTGACATGTTTGGTCTCAACATCATCATTTATTATGTTTTCCTGTGTGTATTATGTTATAATTAGTGTGTCTTAATCTTCCAGGTCTGCTATAACAAATTACCAAAGACTATGTGGCTTAAAACAACAGAAATTTATTCTTTCACAGTTCTGGAGGCTAGATACCCAAAATCAAGGTGTTGGCAGATCCATGATCCGTCTTGAAGTATCTATGGAAGAATCCTTCCCTGCCTCTTCATACCTTCTGGTGGTTGCAGGTAATCCTTGACATTCCTTGGCTTGAAGCTATAGCACTCTCATTTCTGTATCTGTCTTCCTATGGTTATCTTCCCTCTGTGTGTCTATCTTAGTCCGTATGGGCTACTGTAACAGAATACCACAGACTGGGTGGCTTATAAACAACAGACATTTATTTCTCACAGTTCTGGAGACCGGGATGTCCAAGATCAAGTTGCCAGTAGATTTGGGGTCCTATGAAAGCCAGCTTCTGGTCCATAGTCGGCTGTCTTCTCACTGTGTCCTCAGATGGTGGAAGGAGTGAAAGAACTCTCTGGGGTCCCATGTGGGCACTAATCCCATTCATGAGGGTACAGCCCTCATGACCTAATCATCTCCCAAAGATCTCACCTGCAAATACCATCACATTGGGGATTAGGATTCAACATAGGAATTTCGAGAGGACACAGACATTCAGTCTATAGTAGAGTCTATGTTCAAATTTCCCTCTTCATAAAGGATATCAGTCATTGAAATAGGGCCCACCCTAATCCAATATGACATCATCTTAACTTGATTACATCTGTAAAGACCATATTTCCAAATAAGGCTACATTCGCAGCTTCTGGGTGGACATGAATTTGGGGGGACCATTATTCAACCCAGTATACTGTGTATCTTCTCTATGTTGTATGTCTTTGCATTTTTCCCCAATATTTTATTGAGATCACATTATTTATAAAGTTGTGTAAATTTCAGTGTCCATTATTATATTTTGACTTTTATATAGACTGTATTGTGTTCGCCACCAAAAGTCTAGTTTCCATCTGGCACCATACATATGTACTCTTTTGCCCCTTTCGCCCTCTGCCCTAGCTCCTTCCACACTGATAACCACTAATCTGTTCCCTTATCTATGTATTTGTTTGTTTCTCTTCTACATGTGAATGAAATCATGTAGTATTTATCTTTCTCTGTCCGACTTTTTTCACTTAGCATAATACCCTCAAGGTCCTCCATGTTGTTGCAAATGGCACAATTTTGTCTTTTTATTGGCGGAGTGGTATTCCATTGTATCCATATACCACATCTTTATCCATTCATCTGTTGATGTGCACTTGGGTTGCTTCCAGAAATATTGTGAATAATGCCACAATGAACATAGGGATGCATATATCATTTTGAATTAGTATTTTCATATCCTTTGGATAAACATCCATATGTGCAATAGCTGGATAGTATGGTATTTCTATTTTTAATTTTTTGAGAAATCTCCATACTGTTTTCCATAGAAGATGCACCAATTTGTATTTCCATGAGTACTGCATGAGTTCCCTTTTCTCCCCATCCTCTCCAACACTTGTTATTTCTTGTCATTTTAGTAATAGCCATTCTGATGTGTGAGGTGAAATCTTGTCATAGTTTTGATTTGCAACTCCCAAATAATGAGTGATATTGAACATCTTTTCATGTACCTGTTGGTCATCTGACTTTTTCTTTGGAAAAATGTTTGTTCATGTCCTCTACCCATTTATTGATTGGGTTGTTCATTTTTGCTGTTGTTGAGTTGTACGACTTCTTTAGATATTGTGGAAATTAACCCCTTGTTGGAAATATGATTTGAAAATATTTTCTCCCAGTTTGAAGGTTGTCTTTTCATTTTGTTGATGATTTCCTTTACCACACAGAAGCTTTTTGGCTTGATGTAGTACCATTTGTTTATTTTTTGTTGTGTTTCCCTTGCCTGAGGAGACAAAGTATTCAAAAAGATACTGCTAAACTGATGTGAAAGAGCATACTGCCTATTTTCTTCTAGGAGCTTTATGGTTTCAGGTCTTTCGTTCAAGTCTTTAATCCATTTTGAGTTAATTTTTGTGTATGATGTAAGATAAGGTCTACTTTCATTCTTTTGCATGTGGCTGTCCAGTTTTCCCAGCACCATTTATTGAAGAGACTTTCCTTTCTCCATTGTATGTTCTTGGCTCCTTTGTCAAAGATTATCTGTCCACCGATGTGAGGGTTTATTTGGGGTTCTCAGTTCTGTTCCATTGATGTGTGTGCCTGTTTTTCTGCCAGTACTATGCCATTTTCCTTATTATAGCTCTATAGTATATTTTGATTCAGGGAATGTGATACCTTCAGCTTCATTCTTTTTCTCAGGATTGATTTGGATATTCAGGATCTTTTGTTGTTCCATGTAAATTCTAGGATTCTTTGTTCTATTTCCATGAAAAATGTCATTGGGGTTCTGATTGGGATTGCACTGAATCTGTATATTGCTTTAGGTACTATGGACATTTGAACTATGTTTATTCTTCCAATCTATGAGCATGGAATATCTTTCCATTTATTTATGTTTTCAATTTCTTTCAATAATGTCTTAAAGTTGTCAGTGTATAGGGCTTTCACCACCTTGATTGGATTTATTCCTAGATATTTTATTCTTTTTGTTGTGATTGCAAATGGGATTGTATTCTTGAGTTCTTTTTCTTCTAGTTTGTAGTTAGCGTATAGAAATGCAACTGACTTTTGTATGTTGATTTTCACCCTGCACCTTACTGTATTTGTTCATTATTTTTAGTAGGTTTTTGGTGGATTCTTCAGGGTTTTCTACATATAGAATCATGTCATCTGCAAGTAGTGACAGTTTTACTTCTTCCTTTCCAATTTGGATGATTTTAATTTCTTTTTCTTGCCTAATTGCTCTGGCTAGGACCCCCGATCCTTTGTTAAATAAGAGTGGCAAGGGTGGGCATCCTTGTCTTGTTCCTGTTCTTAGAAGAATAGTTTTCAGTTTTTCATTGTTGAGTATGGTGTTGGCTGTGGGTTTGTCATATATGACCTTAATTATGTTGAGGTACTTTCCTTCTATGCCCATTTTATTCAGAGTTTTTATCATAAATTGATGTTGAAGCTTGTAAATACTTTCTCTGCATCATGCAATTTTTGATAATGTGGTGTATCATGTTGATTAATTTGCAGATGTTGAACCATCCCTGCATCCCTGGAATAAATCCTACTTGATCTTGGTGTATGATCCTTTTAATATATTGTTGTATTTTATTTGCTAATATTTTGTTGAGGATTTTTGCATTTCAACTATTTCATCAGTGATATTGGCTTGTAATTTTCCTTTTTTGTGTGATCCTTGTCTGGTTTTGGAATCAGGGTAATGTTGGCCTTGTAAAGTGAGTTAGGAAGCATCCCCTCCTTTTAAATTTTTTTGGAAGAGTTTGAGAAGGATAGGTGTTAAATCTTCTTTGAATGTTTGGTAGAATTCACCAGGGAAGCTGTCTGGTCTTGGACTTTTGTTTTTTGGGAGGTTTTTGATTACTGCTTCAGTCTCTTTACCCATGATTGGCCTATTCAGATTTTCCATTTCCTCTTGATTCACTTTTGGGAGGTTGTATGAGTCTAAGAATTTATCCATTTCATCTAGGTTATCTAATTTGTTGGCATATAGCTTTTGTTTTGTATTCTCTTATAATCCTTTGTATTTCTTTGATATCCCTTGTGATTTCTCCTCTTTTATTTCTGATTTTATTTATTTGAGCCTTCTTTCTTTTATTCTTAGTGACTCTGTCTAAGGGTTTGTCAATTTTGTTTCTCTTTTTGAAGAATCAGCTCTTAGTTTTTGATAATTTATATATATTTTTTAGTCTCTATTTCATTTATTTTTGCTCTGATTTTAATTATTTCCTTCCTCCCACTGACTTTGGACTTCATTTTTTCTTCTTTTTCTATTTATTTTAGGTATAGTGTTAGATTGTTTTTTGAGATTTCTATTGTTTCTTAAGGTAGACCTGTATTGCTATATACTTCCCTCTTAGTACCACTTTTGCTGCATCCCATAAGTTTTGGTAGGTTTCATTTTCGTTTGTCTCCAGGTATTTTTTAAATTTCTGCTTTGATTTCTTCATTGATCTAATAGTTGTTCAGTAACATGTTATTTAGTCTCCACGTATTTGTGACTTTTTCAGCCTTTTTCTTATTGATTTCTAGTTTCATAACATTGTGGTGAGGAAAAATGCTTGATATGATTTCAACCTTCTTAAATTTACTGAAGCTTGTTTTGTTTCCCAACATATGGTCTGTCTTTGAGCATCTTCCATCACACTTGAGAAGAATGTGTATTCTGCTGTTTTTGGATGGAATGTTCTATGTATATCTATTAAGTCCATTGTGTCTAGTGTTTCTTTTAAGACCACTATTTCCTTGTTGACCCTCTGTCTGGATGATCTATCCATTGATATAAGTGGGGTGTTGAAGTCCCCTATTATTATTGTGTGGTTCTCAATTTCTTTTTTTAGGTCTATTAATTATTACTTTATATACTTTCGTGTTCCCACGTTAGGTGCATATTTATTAATAAGTGTTACGTCTTCTTGGTGGAGTGTCCCTTTTATCATCATGTAATGTCCATCTTTGCCTCTTATTATCTTTTTTTGCTTGAAGTCTGTTTCGTCTGATGTAATTATACTATATCCACCTTTTTTTTTTTTTTTTGGTTGACATTTCCTTGGAGTATCATCTTTCATCTCTTCATTCTGAGCCTATGTTTGTCTTTAGAACTGAGATGTGTCTCCTGGAGGAAGCATATGTTTGGGTCTTGTTTTTTAATCCATCTAGCTACTCTGTGTCTTTTGATTGGTGAATTCAATCCGTTTACCTTTAGAGCAATTATTGATATATTAGGGCTTAATTACCATTTTATCTTTTGTTTTCTGGTTGTCCTATATTCCCATTGTTTCTTTTTCCTTGAACCTCTGTGTGCCATTTCAGTTTGGTGGATTTCTGTGATGTTTTTCTCTTTATTTATATGTGTAACACTGCTCTGATTGTTTTGTGGTTACCATGAGGTTTGTATGAAAGCTCTTACAGATGATAGGGTCTTATCTCATTAGCTTACACTACTCCATCCTTTTACTCTTTCCCTTCTATGTTTTTGTTGTCACAAATCATCCTTTTCTGTTTTGTGAGTTTGTGACCCAATTGAAGTGGTTATAGTTAATTTTTTTTTGAGGGAGATTATCCCTGAGCTAACATCTGCCACCAATCCTCCTCTTTTTGCTGAGGAAGATTGGCCCAGAGCTAACATTCGTGCCCATCTTCCTCTATATTATATGTGGGACGCCTGCTGCAGCATGGCTTGATAAGTGGTGCATAGATCCACACCCAGGAACCAAACCGGCAAACCCCAGGCTACCAAAGCAGAAGGTGCGAACTTAACTGCTGTGCTACTGGGCTGGCCCCAGGTTATGGCTATTTTTGATGCTTTCCTTTTCTTTAGCCTTTATGTTATAATTAAGTGTTTACTAACCTATTCTGATGTAAAGCTGAAAATTTCTGATTCTTTCTGTCTATTTATCACCTTGCTTAAACCTTTGTAAACCTTTGCCTTTTTGTTTCAGGTAGGAGGGCTCCTTTTAACAGTTCTTGTAAGACAGGTCTAATGGTGATGAACTTCTTCAGGTTTTGTTTGTCTGGGAAAGCCTTTAGTTCTCCTTCCTATCTGAAGGATAACTTTGCTGGATAGAGTATTTTTTGGCTGATTGGATTTGTCTTTAAGTATTTTGAATATATCATTCCACTCTCTCCTAGTCTGCAGGGTTTCTGCTGAGAAATCTGCTGATAGCCTGATGGAGTCCTTTGTAAGTTATTTTTTCTCTCTGGCTGCCCTTAGTAGTTTTTCTTTGTCATTAACTTTTGACAGTTTTAATATAATATTCCTTGAGAGGGTCTTTTTGTGTTGAGATAATTAGAAATTCTATTAGCTTCATGTACTTGCATGTCCAGTTCCTTTCCTGGGTTTGGGAAATTCTCAGCTATTATTTCTTTGAATAAGCTCTTTGCTCCTTTCTCCCTCTCTTCTCCTTCTGGGATACCTATTATTCTCATGTTGTTTTTTCTAATTGAGTTGAACTTTCTTGTAGAATTTCTTCATTTAAAAAAACTCGTAGTTTTTTCTGTTCTTCCCCATGAATCACTTCTAGAATTCTGTCTTCAAGTTCACTAATCGTCTCTTCTATATTGTCTGCTTTATTTTCAATGCTCACTACTTTATTTTTCGTCTCATTAATTGAGGTCTTCATCTCCAGTATCTCTGTTTTGTTTTGTTTAGAGTTTCAACCTCTTTGATATGGTACTCCTCTGTTCACTAATTTTATTCCTGAGCTCATTGAACTATCCTTCTGAGTTTTCTTGTGATTCATAGAGTTTCTTCACGGTAGCTATTTTGAATTCTTTGTCAGTTAGATTGTAACCTTCTGCAACTTCAAGTTTGGTTTATGGAGAGTGGTCATTTTCTTTCTGTTCTGCAGTGTTACTGTAGTTCGTCATGTTACTTGATAAGTTGGTGCTCTGTCAGCACTTTTCTGGTAGTCACCACCTTTGTCATTTGGGTACAGCTTTGGTTACTGTGGTTCTGATCTGCTTCTGGTTGTATTTGAGAGCTTGCACTTTCCACTTTCCACTGCCTCTGCTAGACACAGCATCAGTGCCCTCCTTGTGCTGCTTATGACTTTCAGGTTGCTGGTGCCTTGTTGCTTATGATGGCATTGCCATCTCAGGTTTCTCCACTAGGGTCACTAGGCTATGAGCAATTCTCCTGCATCTGGGGTCACCCAGGCCTTTTGTTCCTCCACTTGCTCTCCTCTTGTTGTCCGTGGGCTTGGGTGCCATTGCCCTGTGCACCAGCTGCATTGCTTTTCCTGGATTGTCTGGGGATGCTGACAATAGCACTTCCTGGGGTGCTGGGTTCATGGGTGTCATTGTTGCTGCAGGGATCTGGAGTCTTGTATGCAGCCCCCACCACTGGTAGAGTCACTGTCAGGTGTGCCACAACTGGGGTCTGGGCCATGGGTTCTGCCATGCTTCGTGAAGCATCAGGCCACACGTGCCACCTGCCGCTGCTGGGGAGCGGTCATGGGCTGAGTCATGAGTGTTGTTGCTCATCCTGCAGCCTCTGGTTGCTGGTGTGCATCATTGTTTTTGAAACCTCACTTCAGGGCACTTTGCTTCTGCCAGGGAAATCCACATTTTGAATGCTTTCCCCCATCCTGCAAAGACCCATGTCACTGCCAGGGGAGGGGAAGAGGGCTGGGTCACTAGCACTATTCTATGTCCTGAATCCTCAGGAGGTGTACACTACCCGCCACCACTAAGGTGGGCCGGTGGATGAGCTGTGAGTGAGAGTTGTTGCTGCTCAGGCAGCTTCTGGTCACTGGCACATGGCAGTGTTCTTTAAAACCTCAGGTCAGTTGACCACACCCCAGCTGGGGAAATCAACATTTTGGATGCTGTCCCCAGTGCTGTAAAGACTGGCACCACTTCTGGGGGGTAGGTATCTTGGTCACTGGCTCTACTCTGTGTCCTGAATCCTCAGGATATGTGCGCCACCCATCACCACTCAGGGGATGGATAGAGGCTAAGACACAAAACGTCTTGTCTGCCCCTGCAGCCTCTGGTCACCAGCACACAGGCTAGTGTAAGGAACTGCGCTTTGGATAACTGCTGCCAGGGGAGGAGAGGTGGCTGCTGTCCTAGATCCATTGCCTCCCAGAGGTCCAGTTCACTCACCATCACATGTCTGGATGCATGGATTGTTCAGGCATTCTGGTGTGCTGTGCAGGGAGTCCTTTGTTGGTCAATGGATGTCTGACTGTTGTAACTGAGAGGGGATGCAGAAGGAGAATGACTCACTCCATCATGATGTTAATGTCACTCCTCTTCTTTGCTCTTTTAAAATATAATATCTTTTGACATTTAATAAGGTTTGTGTGTTTGTTCTATGCCCATGGTAGTATTTAGTCCTTTCTTAGATCCTTATTCCTCCTTTTCTTTATTTAATCTTTTACTATCTGGTTTGTCAGTATTTTTTTATTGTGGTAAAATACACAACACATTTACCATCTTAACCTTTTTAAAGTGTACAGTTCAGTGCTATTAATTACATTCACATTGCTGTTCATCCATCACCACTGTCCATCTCCAGAATTCTTTTCATCTTGCAAAATGAAACTCCATACCCATCATCAAGCAATAACTCCACACTCCACTCCCCTTTTAACCCACTGGGAACCACCATTCTACTTTCTATCTATGAATTTGAGTAGGTACTTAACTACCTCGTGTATGTGGAACCATACAGCACTTGTTCTTTGGGGACTGGTGTCTGATGATCTGTCAGTTTTTAATGACATCCTGTGTTTTTCACTCATCACCTGGACAAATATTAGGATTCTTATTCTACTTTTCCCTTTTGACCCCTACTCCTCCTATTTTTAGTTGCATTGTTTTCACTTCTAATATTTATGTGTTATTCTTCTAACCATGTCTCTATCTTTATTTTAGTCTGAGATCTAGAATTAAATCTATGAAGTTTTTCCTGTCCTCTGTAGGTTGGATGAAGCTCATCCACTATATATTCATCAGGATGGGCTCATAAGTGTAGTATTTTCTGAGTTCATGCAAGTTGATAACATTTTTCAGTAGACTTGATACTTGGAGGACAATTTTGCTGAATATAAATCGCACTTTGTTTCCTTGAGTTTCTTGAAAATGCTCTAATCTTGCCTTTGTTTCTGTATTGTTCTTCAGAAGTATGATGCTAGCCTAATTTTCAAAAATCGTTTGAACTTTCTGTCTGAAGTCTGTGAGTATTTTCTTTTCTCTATCTTTAATGTTGGATAGCTTTACTAGGATATATATTGGAAATTGTTATTCTGTTCCAATTTTTCCAGGCATAGGGGGAACTCTTTAGTATGTAGATTTGAATTTTCTCTTATTTCCTGAGTTTTTTTGCATTACAGTTTCAAATATTCATTTACATAGTTTTGCTTTTTGTTTTAGCCATTTCAATTATACATATGTGAGCATATCTTTGCCTGTCTTCCATATGACTCCATTTCATTTGATAACTTTTCCGTGAAACTGAGATATTAGCCTTAGAAGGAAGAAAATGGTCACTTGCAACTAAGTTTCAAATAATCTTAATTATACTACCTATCTAGTTATATAAAGTGTATTTTTGGTCTGCTGTGGTTTGTCTTTGGAACTTTGATCAACGGTTGTCATTTGGTGGGAAAATAAATGTCTGCAAAAATTAAATCTATTTAAATATAATATACCCTCTCTGACCTTAGGAAATTAAGCAAGATTTGAAACTATTCATGGGCCATGGCTGGCTCTGTAATTGATTTTACTTTGACTGACTTTGCTGTCACTTTGGTAATGGGGAATTATTATTCTACCCAGAAAGGATAATCCAGGATTTAAAGAAATCCCTCAAGAATGAGAAGAGGTAGGATAACACTCAGAAGAGGAAGCACCAAGATTTTCTGGATATTGTCCTTTATTCCTAGGTAAAGATTTCAAATTTCAGAGCCTGCTTGTATATCTAGATAATTGTGTGAGTAGGTGGGTGAGAAGGGAGGAGGGGAGACGTAAGAAAAATTGATACCTACATTTCACAATCTTCTGAATTGATGGATTGGCCCCATACAGTTTGAAGTAAAGATAGAATCATGCAACTCTGTCACTAGAGGGAGTCAGAGAAGAGTAAATTTTCTAATGTTTGACAGGAATTGGTGATTATCATAAAGACACATGGTAGTTCACGGAAGCACAGGAGAATGGGTCACAGGATAAGCTGGTAAAATGCTGAGGAGGAGGTGCTGGAAAATCTGGACAAATTGGGCAGGATGAGTGGAAGAACTCTTTGCAAAGCCTGCTTTCTTTATCTAACTTTGTTCTCAATTATGCTCTGGGTAAAGTGTGGCTCATAGTGTACACTTGTCGAACTGAATTAAAATTGAAACTCTCACTTACAACTCTGATTTTTTCCATAAAATCATTATTTTGATTGGGGCTCCAAACATCTATAAACTGACATTGCATGCAAATCTCTCTATGGTACTTTCTAGGCTGAAAATGGCAACCTGCAGTCTGAGGTGAACACATTTATGTTGGCAGGGCAGGATGCCATGGCGGGGGGCATTTCCTTGCTCCTCTACCACCTGGCTCTGAATGCTGAGTACCAGGGGAGATGCCAGCAGGAGATCAGGGGCATGATGGGAGACATGCCTTCCATCACCTGGTAAGATATGCATGCCTAAACATTTCATCTTAGTTCTCCTCTTGGGTCTTTGCTTTATTCTTTCCTCTTGTACCTTAGTGACTGTAGTCCTTCAAGATATGTGGAAGCAGAAGAGGTAGATTACCATTCTGCTTTTTTTCTAGAGGGCTGAAAATTATCCCTTTACTTTTGCAAAAGAAATTCACTCATCCATAAGTTGTTTCATTGTTTTTCTAGTCAGCAGTCTGTAAAATGTCCTGTGTCTTTCTTTCCCGCAGACTCTGGTGCACTGAAAATGGGGACTTGATCCATAGAGTTGCATTTAGAAGTTGAATGGTTGGGTTCGTGTGGGCTCCTCTTCTGAGGGACCTGAGTGGGCATCTGCATCATTTAAGCCTCATTGTCGACCTTCCCTCCCATCCCCTTGTTCACTCATCTGGATT
The DNA here is from genome assembly GCF_021613505.1 of Equus quagga. Classification (NCBI taxonomy): domain Eukaryota; kingdom Metazoa; phylum Chordata; class Mammalia; order Perissodactyla; family Equidae; genus Equus; species Equus quagga. The sequence goes on along the minus strand of NC_060271.1, from coordinate 11,834,359 downwards.
GGCTTTGGACTTTGAATGTAGTAGTAAATAATCCACATCAAAGTTGAGTTTAACAAATATGGACTGAGGATTTTAAGTACTGAGACACCAAAAAAATTGAAGATTTTTGTGGGTCCTGCCCTCAACAAGCTCACACACTAGGGTAGGAGCCAGGCCCCATGAAGATAACTGCAGTATAACATGGTGAGGATGATGAGAGAGATATGTGCTGGCTCCACAGAGACTTAGAAGACAGGCACCTAAGCTAGCGTGGGGGGCTCAAGGAGACTCCCTGGGAGAGCTGCCATTAACTGCCTCTTACAGGATTGGTGGGAATTAGCCAGGTGGAAAACTTCAACTTCTTTTGCTAGACTTTGAGCATATCTTGCTGTTAATGAAGCCCAGGTTATGGATTTGCCTCTCAGACATGTTGTTTGCAGAGAAATCATGTGTCGCTGATGTAAAAGACACTCTTCACCCCAGGTCGATATTCCACATATCGTATTTTTGTTGGAGAGATGAGCAGAAAGATATAAATGCTCAGGGCAACCCAGCCCCATGACTAGTGAGAAAACGCCATAGTTCAAATTCAAAAGTCAGCTCAGTTAGACCATTTATAAAGGAAAATGTGAATTAATGTAGGGAGTAAACATCTCACATTTTATGAGGAAATAATAGCCACTTCCTACCATAAATTACAGGGCTAATCCATATAGTACAAAATGCACTGTTGAGTAGTCATTTTTATTCACTCATTGAATTTGTGAATACTGTATACCATCTCCAAACATTAATTAGATATTTGAACCTTGATTAGGATGGATGTATATACCACTCAAATATCGACCTTTCTCATTCTTGTTTGGCTTATGTGAAATGTCAAAACAATAACAAAATCTTTGCCAGGTGAGAAAGTGAAGTCCAGAGGATCTGTTAGCTACCATTTATTGTAATGAGAGAAATGGCAATAATATTATAGAGAATAAAATGTTTTCATTCTATAATATGGCCTTAGAGTTACATTTAATGAAATTTAAACATAGCATTTTGGGAATTTATAATTCTTTTGGACAGGTAATAAAACCACACTGCAAAGAGAAATTTCTGAAAAAGCTGGAAAGTTGTTCAATGTCTCCATCTGGCTCCTTGTCAGCCCATTTCTGCTTTGGGTTAAAATTCCTCTTTTCTTTTTGCCCTTGGGATTAGATGGGCAACGTTGTTTTTCTTAAGTGTGCAAAGTGCCAGGCTAAGTTGAATTATTCTTTTCCTTCTGGGTTTGAGGAGGAAAGAGTTTAAAATTAAAATTTTGCGTTACCGAGCTGCCAAAGCCTGCATTCAAAATAAGTAATCAGAAAAGCAAATAAAAATACAATAAAGCAAACAGACTGAATACATGCAGTCATTTTATTGAACCAACCACACCAGCCAGGATGCAAATAAAAAACTTTATTCTTCTCCTGCTGACATTTCAACTTGCTATGAGGGGAAAGTTCTTTTCATCCCCAGGGTGTAATCTTGAGTGAATGTCATGGAGTTCTCATTGATTTAAATCACAAGAGCAGCCTCATTTCAGTAATTAGGGCATCTGGACCAGTGTCATAATAAAGACTTCAAGTTCTCATCCACTTGGAGCCTTTCCCTCCACCCAGCACAGAACTTCTTTGGGTCTGGAAGCCAGCGGTGGGTGAGGGGTTGTGGTTGGCTTCTTCTTACTGTCCTCTCCTGCTCAGTAGCTGCTGTTTCTGACCCTTCTAGAAATGGTCCCAGGAGGGAGAGAAGAGGAGGATAAAGGAGCTGGTACTATCGTGATCTTGCCCTCTGATCTTGCTGGATAGTCAATGCTTCCTTTAGTCTCAATGGGAGCATCTGTGGGATGCTTGTAGATTCCCTCACTGGGACTTTGCAATGGTGATTCAAAGGGCAAGGGAATTCTTGTCCTAGGTCAGAGTTCCTTTCAAGCTGCTTCTGGAATTCTCCCTCCTGTGGGTTCAATGGCCCACAACATGCACTGGAGCATTCCAGCCTTGCCATGCTGCTCTCACATGCCTCGATCTGTTCTGAGTCACAGGCTTACTATCTGTTCTCTGCTCCCCAAACTCCAGTGGGCACATGTCAGATAATCTAAGTGACCCTTCTGAAGCCCCCCTTTGTTTTACATGGTGGAGAGCACCCTCCTCCATTCTTCACCTTACTCTGGCATTCCAAGAAGTCTCTTTAAAAGATTGTCTTCCCTCTCAAAACTCTTAAGCCTCATTTCTTCAATCCTTATACATTCTTGACTTACATGAGGAGCTAAAGGTTGCAAAACTGGTTTCAGAAATTGCCTTAGCAAATCCTTTACCATTAGTTTAGCACCTACCTAACTTTATAATGAGGATATTTGGCACCAGTTTGATTCCTCTTCCTTTGGGACCTCAGCTGATCCTGAGGCAGAGAGAGTCCCATTTTAACATTTTGTTACATAAACTAATTGGCAAAATGGTGTTAACCTGAAGATGATATTTACAAGGAACAAAGATCACATAGAAAAAAGATATCAGTACTTACAAACTGGCTATGGAGTCTGAGTCCTGCTCCCTTCTTCCCTTGTCCTCACATGGACCAGCTGGGTGAGATGTCGTACACCACAATGTGCATCAAGGAGTCATTCCAGTTGGCCCCTCTAGTCCCATCCATTTCCAGAGAACTCAGCAAACCCGATACTTCAAAATGCATGCTCCTTACCTGCAGGTCTTTGCATTCTTTTCCTATGCAGTTCTTAGAGACCATGGGATCCTGGGACCACAGTGAGGAAAACCAACAGGTTTCTCAACTCTTGGAGGAGTCAAAAGACAGTTCTAAGGAGAGTGGGCTTAGAGTTGGGCAACTAAGAGCTCGGGGGGTAATGTCTTGATCAGGTGTGGGTTTCAGATACTTCCCCAAAAGCACATAATCATTTGCAGCAAAGCTCTGCCCAGAACCCATGTCACCAGAATCCCAGCCCAGGATTTCTTCCATTCTGGAACATTTTATTCCCAGAATTTATATTATTTCTAAAATAATTCTTGTTTGGTTGAGTTTGAGACCCAGGTGAGACTTCATGGAGGATGAGCACCATTGTCTTTATAGGGTCTTTGGCTTCATCATCATAATATCACCCTTACAAGTATGCAGGAATTAATAGTTTACATAGAGCCTTCAGAAGAATTATCTCACTTTTTCTCCCCATGGAACATGATCTTAGCATGCACTATACAGTGCTTGACAGTTTACAAAGCACTTTCAAATATTTTAGGTGTAGCCAAAAACCCACTGGGGGACCCTAAAGTGCAGATGAGAAGAGCTAGAACTCACATAATGGTCCTGCACCCAGGGCCCAGTGCTCTTCAGAAGAACACAGGTTACTGAGCAGGGCAAGTGGGAGACAGAGGGATCACATGAGACAGGCTTCACTCGTATGGGTCAGTGTTCTGTTGACTCTTGCTCTTGGAAACAGGCTGATGAGATTGCTTGTAGCAAACACCAAAAGCCTGTCACTTACTTTGACTTTGTTTACAAATCTAGAATTAACCTGCCAGAGTTATTTCTGGTAACCAAATAATCCTCAAACTCTCTCTCCTCTATCTTTTTTTTAAAAAAAATCTCCAAATCATATGGATATTTGCCAGAATTCATCAGCTTCCATATGTGAACAGCACCAACAGAAACCTGTCATTGGATCTGCACGATGGAATTATGATTGTGTTCTTATGCACCCAGACTGTCTCCAGTGGGTGCTTTATAGCCAATTAATAGATATATAACTAATATCCAGAGGTAGCAGAAAACATAAGTATGGGTTATTTTTTTGACGTGATACCTATAGCTCCTTAAGATAGAATCATTTATGAAATAGATCATTGCTCTGAATACTGAGGTGACACCAAGCCTCATCTTCCCATGGGTCCTTCACTGCTGGCATCAGCTACAGCACACAGGGCTCTACCAGGAGTCACCTCTTCCCCTTCAAAAAGAAAAGTCTTACTGAAGAGCCGTATAACAGTAGCCCACAACTTGCTCTTTCTCTTGCAATCTCTTTATTTCCTTACTTTTTCAAGAATAACTGTGGTTGTTAGTATTTATGGTCTTCACCACAACCCTGCCATCTGGGAAAACCCAAGAGTATGACATGTAAACACTTCAGAGAACTAATGCTGTGCAATTCACTTTTTGTTAGCTGTTCACAGAAGTGGCAAATGACACATAGCAAGCAAAAATAAACATAAAAACCAAAAATGTAAAACTTTTCCACCAAAAGAAAACTCTTCTTCCCCTGTTCCTACTTTATCTTTGCTTTGAATGAACAGACTGACCTAATGCCACACAATCTGTTCTAAATTGCCACAGTCTGGACATGAGTCATTTACTTAACAACCTTCACTGAGCACTTACCTAGATATCTGCAAGAGTGTAGACTCTCAGTAGTAATTCAGGCAAGACAAACTCCCTTTGCTGGATGTAACAATCAGGAGTCTGGCAGGAAATAATGGCACACTCCAGTTGGGCAATTTGAGGAGAATTTTGTAAAGGAACTATTTACAAAGGTATGGGCAGGGTTTGGAAAAAGCAAAATGGGGCAAATAACTGCTGAAGTGTTTATCAGTTGTAGGCCTGGTGGGACACAGGAAAGAGGGTGACAAACCTGGAGAGAGACTGCTGCTGGGAAAGGCCATCAGACAGGCATTGTGGCTTCAGGAGAACCTGCAGCCAATGTAAGGTAGTGAGGGGCCCTGGGAATAAATATGCCAATCGCTCTCTCCTCCCACCCTCCAGATTGCCTATTAATGTCTTTTGTTGGCCAAACCCAACAGGAAACCATGTGGGCCAGCTTCTTAAAGCCCAGAGCAGTGAGAATGGGAGGACAGAGGATCCAGAGAGGCTAAAAGAAGATGTGTAGCGTGCCTGAGTTCCTTGGTTCAATGTTCTAAAACTATAAACACTCAAGATGTATAGATGCTCCCCTTTACATGAGCTGCTAGAGTTTAAGATCTATTACGTGTAATGGGAAGTTGGACTGCATGTTTCAGTAACAACTGATTACATAATTATTTTGGCTTGACTTCAAAGTGGGTGCACTCTTAGCTCCAACATGAAAATAATACCACTGGCCATTGTGTTTCTGCTTTCCCCTTATGTAGTCTGGGTAGCAGACTAGTCCATTGGGAGGCCAGACAAGGTCTGCAGGTCAGGAGTTACTCGTCTGGTGTGGTAGCCATTAGCCACACATGGCTACTGAGCACTTGAAATGGGGCTAGTCAGAACTGAGATGTGCTGGACTCTTAAAATACACACTGGATTTTGAAGATGTAGTACAAGAAAAAGTGAATATTTCTTTAACTATTATTTATATTGAGTGCCTATTGGAATGATGATATTTTCTGTAAAATAAATTCTATTAATAAAATTAACTTCACCTTTTTAAAATGCAGCTACAAGAACATTGGAAATTACATTTTTGGCTCACAGGATATTTTTGTTCATCAGTGCTAAGTAAAAGCTTAAGAAACGTATTAACTGTGTTCTGGATGTGGTTGGGGGTTGCCCTCTCCTTTCAGATCTTTGACTCCTTGAGTTTCTCTTGGAAGGACTCTGATCAGAGACATCCCCACTCCTTCTTACTGTTATCAGCTGGACCAAGGTGAGGACAATGTGAAACTGTTGAAAATACACAGCAGTGTTTACTTGGGAACAGCTTTCTCCCCTTAACCCCTCAGCTCTATAAATTCTTCTCACCTGACCAGGAGGTAGACTTCGGTGCCTATTTGAGCCCCTGAAAGGTCCAGTTAGTTTCACAAAGGACAATGCCCTTCTCTATCACATCCTATACAGCCACGCCTCAGAAAGCTCTCCCATGTCAGGGAGGAGAAAATTCCCCCTTCCCCTCTCTGTTCTTATGGCTGGTCAAATAATTAAAATGACATAAGGCAGGTTAACAGGAGAAAATCAGTTTAATACGTGCACACAGGGAATTCACATAAGCGTGGAAAATTCTAAAGACAATCTGAGGCACATATGTCATTCTGGACTAAGGAAGAAGGGGTAGGGGATCTGGACTGTCAAAAGGGAAAGGAGCCAACTTACAGGAAGATGGAAAGAATTAATGTTTAGTAAACAAATGTTTGTTAGCCATCTACAGACTATGGGACACAGTGAGGAGTTTGACTCAATGGGCCTCGCTAAGTTCCTCCCTGTCTACCATGCCTAGTTTACAATATACTAGAGTTCTCTATGGTGATATCTCCTTCCTGAGACAGGCCTTCTGTCTTAAATTCTTAATACACAATTAACATACAGAAGAGATTGGAAGCACAGATGGAGAGTAGTTACACAGGGACTAAGCAGGCAGAATACTGGCTCCCTGCCATGTCCACATCTTAATCCTTGGACTCTGTGGCTGCATCCTGTTTTGTCTGAGTGGGCCCATGTAATCACAAAGGTCCTCATAAAGAAGAGGGCCAGGCGAAGACAGAGCAGAGAGACATTTGAAGATGCTGCTGGATTTGAATATGGAGGAGGTTCCTGGAGTGCAGCTCTAGGTGTTAGAGAGGCATAAAGAGGGATTCTCTCCAAGAACCCTGGAGGTAGGGTGGCCCTGCCAACCTTGGTTGTGGTCCAACAAAGCTACTTCAGACTTCTGACTCCAGAACCATAAGAGAATAAATTTTCTTGGTTTCAAGTTACTAAGGCTGCAGTAAATTATTATAGCATCAAAGGAAGCTAATAGAGGGGCTGACAGGTGGACAGAAAGGGAAAGAGGGAGAAGGCAGACAGGCTGGAGGACAGGCAGGTGATGAGGAGTTAGGTGACAGTCAGAGCTGGAGGTGAGTCAGAGACAGACAGACAAACAGGTAGGGAGCCTGGGAAGGATGAGAGAGAGAAGGGTGGCAGTTTGATGGGCATGAGGCAGGAGATCAGGTAGGCTGGCAGGTGGGCAGAGAGAAAGCAGGAAGTGGACAGGTAGGCAGGGACAGGAGAGAGTGACAGGAAGACAGGATGGCTGCAGGGGCTCCTCAGTGCCTGTCCTTATCCCCACAAGGGTTAGAGGAGCTTCCTGAGATGCAGGTGAAACCCATTCTTGGACTTCAACACAGTTTTCAGAATGGGATCAGGGAGCCTGGAGGGATCTGGTGACAGCTCAAAGCAGAGCAGGGTTAGGGCCACAGCCACCTTCAGCTCGTTCATGGCAAACTGCTTCCCGATGCAGTTCCTGGGGCCAGGGAGAAGAAGCAAAATGAGAAGTGGCCTCAAACTCTGTTTGGAGTTGGGCAGGCATTGACCACTGAGCCCTAGCCAGGAACAGGGCATTCAGGGCCCTCCTGCATGTGGCCCAGCCCCCATCCCATCCTTACATGTCACACACACCTCTACCCAAAGACTTGGTTCACAGCCCCCCTACCTTTGACAAAGCCTACCTCTCCCCCAGGACTAGCTCTTATCTGCTACCTCTGCTCTCAGCAGGCCTGAAATTCTGGTAGGTGAGGGTCAGTGCTCTAGTCACCAGTCAAGTGAGTCACTAAAAAAGTTAACTAATAGTTAATTAGTTTTCTCACTCCCTCCATAATCAGCTTCTGGTTTCACAATGTGGAGGCCAGGTCAGAGCATGGTAGGTGGCGAGATGGGCTGCACTCTCAGACTCTAACCCTCTGGGGGACTTCCAGGGACCCTAATCCTAAGAAAGAGGACAAAATGGAGTTGGGTAAGGAAGTCAGAATGGCAACAGGGAAGCTTCCTGGAGGGTCCACTGTTAGCGGCCCTCAGCCTGTTGCACAATCTGCCTCCCAATTAATGGTCCAGACCCCTGCCTCCCCCTCATCCCCTCAGTCAACCAGCTTATGTAGCCTTCCAATCTAGTCCAGAAATGTCCCTCCTTGCCATCCCTCAGTCTCCTCACCTGGGCTTTTCTATCTTCCTGCCTCTCCTCCCTCTACACTGAAGCCACAGCCCAGCTCAGACCCTCCTATGGCCTCCATCACAGGAATGACATGTCCAAATGCCTCAGCTGGCACCAAAGCCCTCTAGGCGTTGTTACCTCACTCACCTCTTATCTGTCCAGCTCCACTTCCTAGCTCATCTGATGTTGAGATCACTGTGAATGCCTCCCTCCATCTGCCTGCTGCATGCTCAAGGCGAAGTCCAATGACAGCCGCCCTCACCCCTCTGCTGGCTCTACCTTTTCCTCCCCAATCCCCATTAGTGTTTTACTCAAGGACACCTCACCGTTTTGCCCAGGACAGTGCCAGGAACATGGAATATCCAACAATCTGCTCAATGAGTGAATGAGTGACTGAAAGAATGAGTGAATGATGTGTGTCTTGAGAGGTATTTGTCTCTTGACTGTGAACTCTTGGAGGCAGGGACATTGTCTTTCATCTCTGTGTTCCCATCTCCCAACACAGGACTTGGCACATAGAGGCAGGCTTAATAAATAGTTTTATAATTGAATGAAGTTAATTGAATTGAAAAACAAATTAACCAGCAAACATGGAATGGCATATAATAAAATTACACATAAGTTGTGACCTAGGAATTGAACTGCCTAGTACTCTCTTGATGTCTAGTTGCCACCACAAGACTTGCAGCCAATGTCTATTTGGAAGGACCCAGTCCTGGGAGAAACCAATTGTCCTAGAGCCAATTTCTGGAAGAACAATTATTTAAAGGCTGTATTCTGAAGGTTGATTCACCAATTGAAATTTCACATATTGTGGATTCAGGAAAATCTGTTCCTAGCGACTACTTTCAAAATTTGTGGAAGTTAGTATTTCACAGGACTATTTCAGCAGCACTGGAGGATTTTCACAGCAGCCAGTCTGGAATGGAATCACCCAGCCTGACAGCTGTCTCAAATGTGCTTTAGATTTTACACACGAGGAAGCTTTCAAAGCCATGTGTCATACACAGAATAGTGGATCTTCTCTCAGAAGCAGTTGATTGTCCTCATTGTTATACTTTTTGCCAACAATGGACCATATAGACTCTGGGACTATAGTATATAAATGCCACTTATATGAAGAAATTCTGCCAACTGGAAAAGTTGTCATGGTTATATGAATATTAACATGCAGTCAAAATTGTATTGGGATAGACTGCAAAAATAGAGAAGACACACACTGGTGTGAAACTTTCTTCCAACGGTTACTATAAACTTCCATATATATGGCTGAATAGTTAGCACAAAGGAGGGGCTGGAAATCTCAACACACAAACATCACTGAGACAGCGAGTAGCAGATCAAGGAATTAAGGAGAAAAGGCCCTGGGCTGGAATGCAAATGCGAGAAGATTTGTGTTAAGATTACTGATAACTGAAAAAGCAACCATCTGGAGTTTAATTTTCATGAAAAATTCTAGTTTTGAAAAATCATACTCCTAAAGTGTGAAAAACAGCAGAATACACTGAACTTTGGAACAGCACTGACATTGATTGTGGCGGGCTATTAGGAAAGTTTATGGATCACATCCCTGCATGGTGCCTGTGAATGCCACCTTTCTTTTGTACATAGAGATATCTACTTCCCCACACACCGACATATAAGGGCATAACTGCACACACCAATATGAACATTCAAGGTCACAAACATTGGTTGTGCACCCAGTGACATAACCCCAAGTACAAGATGCCTCACCTTGATCCTCCTGAGAAGGGCAGGAAAGCGTGGCTGTGTCGAGTAGAATCCGGTGCAAACCGGGAAGGATCAAACACCTGCTGAGAGAGCACCAGGGCCAGGGCAGGTGAGGTCAAGCCCCTCCTTCCAATTCACAAGGGGACAGGACTCCCAAAGGTGGCAGTGAGAGGAGGTGTTGGTGTGGAGACATCATCCCATCCCCTCCTCCCATGGCCATCATACCTCTGGGTTTGGCCACACCTTCAGGTTGTGGTGAAGGGCATAAAAGGAGAGCATGACCATGATTCCTGTGGGGCAGAAGGAGAAGAGAGAATACTGATCATACTCATGGGGAGGGAGCCCAATCCCTCCACCAACAGGGGGCATGTGCATGCAGGAAAGCCTTGGGAGCCACAATGACAGCCACTTCCCATCACCATGAGTGGAATGATCCTGCTGCAAGAGAGGTGGGGTGGACACAGAAAATTCATGTGCACAGCTTAGGAGGAGATAACCATGACCCAGGATTGAGAAGGAAGAAAGAATTGGAGCCTTGCTTTTTGGAGCAGTGCAGGTGACAACTCAAGTTTACCAGGCGCCATCCATCAGCCTTTGGGGAATATGTGTTAACTCATTCAATCCTCATATTAACCCTTCAAGGAAGGCTCTTGTATCTGACTGTTCAGATGAGGCACCTGAGCCTCAGAGAGCCTGAGTGATTGCCTATGATCACACAGCTAGGATGTGGCAGGGCTTAGATTCAGACTCAATAGGAGGTGAGCTCAGGGCTTGCCTCCACTCATGACAGGAGTGTAAGATCTGGTCATCAGCTATTCTCTGCCATCAACCTAAGGGGTCCTCAGAGACTGGACAATCTAACTTATGACAGTGGTCAGTGATCTCCTTCATTTTCCTATACCCAACAAGGAAAGAACCACATCTTCCCCTACATATCTCTGATTGTCTCTCCAACCCTCACATCTCAAGAAACTAGAATTTTAGGGCTAATTCCTGAGCCCACATTCAGAGGCTAGTATTTGTTTATTAAGCTATTACTGGGTCTAGTTCTGTGCCAAGCATTTCATATACCTCATCTTAATTACAAAGTAAGAATTGATGTTTTTGAGGCAAAAGCAGGACCCAGAGAAGTTCATAGCTGCTCTAGGACACGTGGATTTCTGATCTTTCTTGTGTGCTTAGATTAGTGAGTGTGATGAAGTTCATACCTTTGGATAAGGAGCGTCCATCAGGGAAAGTTATGGGTTTGCTGGGCTCTCTGCCAATGCCTGGTACTGGTGGATAGAGTCGCAGTGCCTCCTTGATGCACATGGTGGTGTAGGGCATCTGGTCCAGGTGGTTCCTGAAACCGAAGCCCATCCTGAAGGCAGGCAGGGTCTGGGAAGACCAGGGGCTTCTCTAGCTGAGTGAGCAGGGCTCTCCCATCTCTTGAGCACTCACCAGCTGATGGAGGTGCCATCCCCCAGGAGGTTCTTGATCTCCTTCCGGCACTTCTGCTGATGCTCAGGGTGCATAGCCAGAGCTTAGAGGATCCAGGAGATGCCACTGGCTGTGGTGTCATGGCCCTCGAACATGAATGTGTCCACCTCGGCATGGAGGTCCTTGTCAGACAAGCTGCTCCCATTCTCCATCTAGGGGAAGGAACGGCAAGAGTGTAGGGTTTGCCCAATCTTCTGCATCTCTGGGCAAAACCTCAGGCCTCTCCTACAAACAGTCACTCTGGCAAAGAGGAGGATGTCCAGGAAATCCAAGTGCCTCTTCTTCATGACCTTCTCCAGCTCTCCCTCCTTCTGCAGTTGAGCCTTCCTCAGCTTGATCACTTGGTCTGTTCCAGAACAGTGTTGCCCGGTTAGAGCTGAGAGCTCTGGGTACCCAGATACAGCAACCCACAGTAGCCCCTCTGTCTCCTGCTCCAATCGGGGTGCCAGTTGGATCAGGATGAATGTGGCAGTGGACATGCATGTCAGAGGTGAGAGCTGTTGTATCATCTGATTGAAAGTCAGACCTCCCCTCAATAGCACAGTCCATGGAGATTCTGCTTGAATGCTGCTGGGAGGCTCTCTCATTCAACCATCACTAATGTGCTGACACTTGTAAATTGCTGCACAACACCTGGCGCCCTAACATATTGTTTACTTCCCCCTGCACCAGAGCGGTACCCAGCATGGGTGTGTCCCAGCTCCTGAAGGGGTGGCAGGGGGCTGAGATCTGCCTGAGATGTCAGGGGTAGTACACTTAGGATGCAGCTGATGAACAAGGGGAGTAGCCCAGGAGGTAGAGTACAACCTGTGTGTTGATGGGCCAGCTGGCAGGCCCACTGGTTCCAGCGGCCGTCAGGGGTCAGGCTGTAGATGATGTCATTCTGAAAGAAGGCATTCCTCACCCATGAATAAAACAGATTGTTCAAGTCTGCAACAGCCTCGGTGTAGGATTGGGAGTTCCTGACAGAATGCAGAAGAGGCTGGAATGGAGGGAGGCCTCTGACCTGGAGGTGGAGTGGGGCTCTGGATGGAGGTTTCCTCAGTCAGTGGGGACAGGATACTGCAGCACTGGTCATTGCTGTCTTATAGCCCTTAAGACCCTCAGCCCTTTGTAAGTGGCAGGACAACTAGGCTGCTACCTGTGCCAGGGATCAGGGATCTGTGGCTGATTCATGGTTTGGTCTAGAGAGGAATTTGACCATGGTCTGGGGCTCTCGGGAGAATGTTGCTTCTTGTGCTGTAAGCATCCAAGCTGCTCTACTTCCTCTCAGGTAAGTCCGCACCAGTTGGTAAGAAATGGGGTCCTTCAACTGAAGGGTTATCACTGACCTGTCTGTCTGGACAGTGCCCCGGTGGCTGAAGGTGCACTTCCTGATGGCGTCCAGGGTCATCAAGGAGATGTGTCCAAAGATCTCCAGATGTGAGTCCTGCCTGATGAGCTCCTCCCATTTGTCCTGTAGTGGAAGGGGGATATTGACCCTCCTTTGGTCCCCTTGGTGGTCCGTGATGACAACGTAATGCTCTCTCTCTGTCTGTCTAAATATTCTTTAGGGATTTCCTCACTTTCTAAAAAAAGATGCATTATAGCAATTAAGACTATAGGTAAGCATTTGTAATGTGAGGCCTATTTCCTCAAAAACTTTTAATTTATAATTAATCATGATCACTCATAACAGTCTAAATTAGTTTTGAGTTTTAGGAATTAGTTACAATGATAACCACCTTTTGGCAGATCAGAAAACATTGTTTCTCAGGAGACAGAGGGGGAATCTTTTGTGTTTTGAGAGCTGAGCTAGACCGGAGGGAGAGGTGAAGTCCAACTTTAGGGAGCAAACATGTCAAGGCAAGAGTAAGACTAAGGGGACAGTACTGGGGCTCCCAAGGAAGGGATATCAGGGACTTCAATTCCTTTCATTCCTCAAATGTTAGCTGAGATCACTTGGTGAGAAATCAGAGTCCTGAAGGGAGGTGATGTGATGGCAGGACCTGGCTCTGAGAGTGTTGACCTGGTCTCCATTTTTTCTAGAGAGTGGCTCAAATCCATGTAAAAGCCCTGGTCCCCAGGCCAGAGCTCACCTGAGTGACATCTTGGGATGTCCACCGTGATACTGAAGCTGCCACTTCCCAAGCCAGCCAGGATCAGTTTGCCGTGCTGTCCAGGGGAATGACCCTTGCTCTAGTCCACGGTGCTGAAGATATGGAGGTGGTAGGAGAACAGACTCTGTATCTACCAGGGCCCTCCTTCCCCTTGGCAATAACCAAAATACAAGCTCGTGTGCAGGTACTCTTCTGTCCCATCCACTTTTGGGGAGCTCTGTCTCAGAGTAAGGTCTGAGTGCATTATTTTGGGTGCTTGTGTCTGCTGGATGCCTGAGTGACACCTGTGTCTGGAGTGGACTCTGTGAGTTGTGCTGTGTGTCAGCCTGTGAAGGTGAGAGGGATTGGCTTACCAGCATCACTCGGACAGAGTCGGCCATGAGCCCCACGTAGGGCTTCAGGATGTTATAGTGGAAGGCTGGGGTCAGCATCCGCCCATGCTGGAACCAAGTCTGCCCATTCAACAGGAGCAAACCATACCCTGGGCCAGAGATGGGGTTGTGTGTAGGGGCAAGAGACAGGATCAGAGGGATGACAGGGAACAACTTGGGAGGAACCAAGGGTGTCAGACAAAGGCCCATCACAAGCAAAGGCAAGAAAGGCCAATACATTAAGGATTGTGGACTTCCCCAAATGACTGGTACATAGGAAGTGATTATGACAGTTGTGAGAGAAAGGCTGAAAAAGAGTAGGGGCAGGTCATAGATGGACTTCAATAAAAGTCAGGCTGAGATCATGGTGAGGAATGAGAAGTGATATGGAGGAAGCTGAGCTTCAGGAGGGCTCTCACAACCATTAGGAAGGGGGAGGATCTTGTTACAAGAAGAGAAATGAAGCTTGATCCAGAGGTGAGGGTGGTGACATGGTGGCCAGGTATCTGCTGTTCTCTGAAAGCCAAAGAGATAGCTCTTGGCAAACTGAACTGATGGGTGCACCACAGTCCTAGTTACACGTACTTACCAATCCAGGGAGAAAGAAATCTGTAAGCAGCAAGAACCTTCAGGTCTGAAAGGTAAGGAAGGGCGTTACAGGACACTGGGAGGACCAAACAAAGCCAGTGGCCCCCAGGAGGCAGCTGTGGTCCAGATCATGGGGTGCCACCCCTTACTGATGCCAGTTTATCTCAAGCCACCTCCTATTTGCCTCTCTTGCCAGACTCTTTTTGTCCTGTCACCGTGGGCTCAGAAGAGCAGACTAGTGTCCCAGCAGGACATGCACAGGACTAGGATGATGAATCTGCCAGAAACACAGGCTCTGTCCTCAGTGCCAAAGAAAAGACAAAAGCCTGTGGTTTTCCTACCATTTGTGGCTTAGCCATCCCATGGCCCAGGACAGGCAACAAGGGGAGGTGACAAACCCAAGTCAGTGTGCAAAGGAAAATGTGTTTCATATCTGGGGCAATTTACATTGCAGATCATCTCCACTTGGTTAAAAAAGAAAGAAAGAAAAGAAAATATGAAATTCAGCCCCACACAACTGTTTAAGACTTCAGTTTAAGTAATGATTGTTGGCCTTAGGCTGGCTTGTGTGTTGATGGCTGAACTGCCAGTCTCTTCTGGAATTTCACAGACCCAGGGGCATGGACCCAAGAAGGAAGAGCTGCTCCAGCTGGGATGCAGGTTTCACTCTCACCTGATCTCCCCAGGATCACCTTCATGTAGTCAGGGTCATAGACCACAAAGAGAACCTCAGTCCCCCATAACCAGCGAGGACAGGCACATGGGAATTTCTCTACTCTTTTCATGATCTGTTGAAGCTCATCACCCTTTTGGAACTGTCATTAAGGGAAAGATAAATCAATAAAACCCTTCTAGTTCCAGGGCTGGAGTGGGGGCAGGATGGTCGCAGGGAGAGAGGCCTAGATCTAGCAGCAGAACTAAGAGTTTAGAATGTTTCACATGACGGGCTCTGCTCCAGACTTTGCTGGCCGTCCAAAGTTTGCCCTGAGGCCAGATTCTGTCTCATTGTTGGTGAAACTATGGGCCCTCACCCTGAACTGCCTAGGTATAAAGCTTTTGGAAGTCGTTACAGCATTCCATGAACAATTTGTATGACAACCTTTATCACTTGGTAAGCAGTATTGCCATACACTTTTGTTTGCTTAGATAATAAAATGGTTTATATTTAAAATTTAGATTTATATATTAATTTTATTTTGCCATATTGGTTGTTACATATTTTCAACATTACCCCAGCCTACATGTATATGTTTGTTAATATGAAATAGTGTTGGGATGTATATGGTTAAGCGAAAAAATTAAATAAAAAATTGTGTGCTCTAGGTTATTTTACATATTGAATACGTACATAGTTGTCGAACAAAGTCTGGATGTATCCATATGAAAATAGTGTTGAACGATGATTTTGATTTTTTGGTTTTCATCTCCTTTTCCCTTACCAATAAAAAGAAGCTTTTGTGAGCTTCCCACTGTTTCATAGTCTTTTAAAACTCCTCAGTGTGGATCACAAAGGCATTTACTTTCTGGCTTCACCTTCTCTGTTCTTGCCTCCTGCCATGCTGGCCATTCCACCAGGACCCATTGCTCCAACCCCAAAGCTGCCCCTGCTGCTGCTCCTGACACTAGCTAACACTGCTCACCCTTGTAGGCCTTGATACATGCTCTTCCCTCTACCTGGAGTGCCCTCACCTTTGCTACAGAGCAACTGCCATTCTTCAACTTTTAAGACTCAGCTTTGTTTTATCACCTCTGGAATTCTCGTGGACATCTGCTCCTATGAATGTTCCATTTAGTCAACTCTTCTTTACTTCAACTGCCTCTATGTAACTGAAAACAACTCTCTGCTACATTGGTATCTAATCTCTGCCTGCATCCTTCTGGCAATCAGGATTCACGAACTCTGAGGCAATTTGCCCTACTGTGGCACAGGTTCCTTCATTCAGCACGTATTCATTGAATATTTACTATGTACCAGGCACAGGTTTAAGCACTGAATTAGAATATGACTATAGATCCTTACCTGTTGGGAGCTTTCGGTTTAGTTGGGGAGATGCAAAGATTAAGAGGCCATGACATAGAGGGTAATTACTGTTGTGATGGAAAGAAGCGCAAGCCTCTGGGGAAGCTTTGGGAATGGGACCTAACTCAAAATTGGACATTAGAAATGTCTTCCTCATGTGCCTGCTCATCCATCAAGTCATCTTTGATCAAGATGCTGCTGGGTTACAAAGACAATTCAGAGATGGTGTCTCCCAGAAGGAGCCCACATCTATGACACTGAAGACAAAAATAGCTAAATCACGTTACCGCTGCTTTATGAGAAGGAGTGTCCAGGGGGAAAAGAGTTGTTGCCTCTGCTCCTAGGAGACCCAGAAAGACATCTTGGAGGAGGTGGCTTGGGCTGGGCCTTGGTAGATGGACACGTGGGGGTGAGATCATTCCAGGTAGAGGACACAGCGTGAGGAGAGACCGAGAAGCTGGAATGCACGGGCAGGTAGGGAGGACAATGAGTAACTTAGGGTGAAGCAAGAGATTAGGAAGAGAAAGGGAGAGAGGTATTGGGGCCAGCGCATATGGGGTTTTGGCTGTTTCCAGTTTCCGTCTTTGGCTCCACTCTACCATAAACATGTTGCCTCCATCTCTGAGGAAAGATAAGCCTCAGCTCTCTGCAGCCTCCCATTTCCTCCTAACATTTGTTCACCTCTCTGTCAGGCTCTGTTCAGGGTACTGGGGGTGAGGGGGATTATATGCTCAGTTCCAAGAGCTCACAGTTCAGGGTGTGAAGGAGGAGAGCAGGCAGGCAGCCTCATCCTGTTAATGGTACAACTCGAATATCAGAACTCCTTACAAGGCTCCATCTGGGAAACTTTCTTGCTGGTGTATGCCAGAAACTCATGAGTTTAAGCACTGAAATCAACAGTCTGGAAAATCATTCAGTCTTAGGTAAATGGAACTATTGGCCCCCTACACTTGACTCACCCTCTGACCAGCGGGTGAACCTCTTTTCCTGTAACCTGATGCCTTCTTGGATTCCTGCCTATTGTCTCCACAGACTGTGAACCTCACAGGGCAGTGACCCATAGACTGATGTCTGTGTTCCCAGGTAAGCTCAGGGCCAGGCAGAGGTGATGGGGTTGAGAGAGGGGGCAAGGAAGCATCTAGAAGCCTGTTCTGTGATAACTGCTGAGGCTGCTCAGCCTGGAGAAGGGAGACTCTCAAAGGAAGAGTCATTGTCCTAAAGTGCAGGGCTTCCAGACCATCCTGCAGATCTACCTAAGGAAGGAGTGTCTGACAGACCTAAGACCACCAGCACAGGCTACCTGTGAAGGATTGAGCTCCCTGGACTGGGATGAGGAGCCTGAGAGGGCTCAGGAGGAGACCTGAGAGGTAAGCTGGGTTTTCCCAGGGGCCACATGCTCATCACACAACATGGCTTTGTGAGATGGACTTGCTGACCAGGCTCTCAGAGCCCTGACCCTCCCCACCCTCCCACTCCCCCATCCCGCTCCTTCCTACCTCCTGGCTATGCCCATAGAGCCAGTGGGAAGGAGGGCATGGGAACTCCTGGATGGCTTTGAGCAGCCACTGTCTGCGCAGGTAGAGCTGGGCTGCCTTGACCATGAGCAGAACCAGGCAGAGCTGGGAGGCCACTTGCAGGAGCCCAGGGACACCGCCCAGGGGTCTAGTGGGGCTCAGCCCAGAGACACTCATGGTGCAGAGGCTTCTGGAGCGCCGACTTCCCTGACTATTGCAACCTCCCCTGAGCACCCCAGCCCAAGTTGTTTAAGAGAGATTTGCCCCACCCACCTGTGGTGAGGGCAAAGCTTAGACCTGGGCCACCAGAGTTGATTAACTGTGGAGGATCCACCTTGGGAAACAGTGGGAGAAAAGCTTTCTCAGCTGACAGTGATAACGGCAGTGTACATATCAACTTTCCACTCATCAGTTTCCTACCCAAACACTTAATGTGCACCAACCTACTTAATGTGCCAGGCAGGACAGTAGGTGCTGGGACACAGCTGCGAGCAAAACAGACATGAACTCTGACTTTGAGGAATTCACAATCTAGTTTATTATATTCCAATAATGTTCATTCAATAGCGCTTTTTTGCTACATGATCAAATGGATTTTGATCTCATTTGCTCAATTTGATATGCACATTCTGACCCTAATATCAGTCAAATCTTTCAATATTTACTTTTTTGTCTTATTACAATACTAATTTTAATTACCCCTCACAACTCTTTCAACTATTGGGTGAGAAAGAGTGGAAATTATGTCATTTCTATTGACTTCATGATGGTATGGATGAACCAATGCTAATTCAGCAGCCCTTCAAGCACTTTTTTATCATCACACTGGAATAATTAACTTCACAATAGCAACAGCAATAGCATGATTCCATCTCCACTCAAATACATGAGAATTTCAACAAATTCTTATTCTTAATCTTAATTATGCTGTTTTCCCATTAACAGGTCTACTTTTAACTGCAACCAGAAAATCTGCACAATTCTTACTATTTCTCTCACTTCCATCATCTATAGAAGGCCAACACCTTCTAGGACTTTCTGTTCTACTTCATTGAGTACTATAGATGTAACAGGAGTATTTTAACTCATTCCGTTTTATCCTAAAGTAGAAAATAATTATACAATTAAAGCTTTTACACTCTGCTTGGCATCCCATATACATTATTTACTGCAACCTGTTCTTAAACACAAAATGATATTTTAAATATTGTTGCTTTTTCTTGACAAACCTTTGTCCAGACTCACCAAGAGAAAAAGAGAGGACTCAAATGAATAAAATCAGAAATGACGAAGGAGACGTTATAACTGATACCAGAGATACACAAAGGATCGTAAGAGACTACTATGAGTAATTATATACCAATACATTGGGCAATCTAGAAGAAATGTGTAAATTCCTTGAAATATACAACCTACCAACACTGCATCATGAAGAAATAAGAAATCTGAACAGACCAATTACAAAGAAGGAGACTGAATCAGTAATCAAAGACTCCCCCCAACAAACAAAAGTCCAGGAATGGAGAATTCACTGGTGAATTATATCAAACATTTAAGGAAGAATTAATACCAAGCATTTAAGGAAAAACTGTTACCAATCATTCTCATGCTCTTCCAAGAAATAGAAGAGGCGGGAATACTTCCAAACTCATTTTACAAGGCCAGAATTTCCCTGATCCCCAAACCAGACAAGGATGTCACAAGAAAGGGAAATCGCAGGCCAATATCCCTGATGAACACAGAAGCAAGAATTTTCAACAAAATATTAGCAAACTGAATTCAACAATACATTAAAAAGATTATTCATCATGATCAAGTGGGATTTATTTCAGGGATTGCAAGGGTGGTTCAATATCTACAAATCAACTAATACAATACACTACATTAACAAAACAAAGGATACAAATCATAGGGTCGTATCAATAGATGCAGAAAAAGCATTTGACAAAATTCAACATCAATTTATGATAAAAACTCTCAAGTAGGCAGGTAGACTGGGAGTATACCTCAACATGATAATGACCATATATTACAAGCCCACAGCTAACATCACGCTCAGTGGTGAGCAGCTGAAAGCTTTTCCTCTGAGATCAGGAACAAGACAAAGATGCCCACTCTTACCACTTTTATTCAACATAACATTGGAAGTCCTAACCAGAACAATTAGGGAAGAAAAAGGAATAAAAGGCATCCAAATTGGAAAAGAAGAAGTAAAACTGTCACTATTTGCAGATAATATATTACATATAGACAACCCTACAGACTCCACCAAAAAACTGTTAGAACTAACACACAAATTCAGTAAGTTTGCAGGATACAAAATCAATATACAAAAATTTGTTGCATTTCTATACACTAATAATGAACCATGAGAAAGAAAGATTAAGAAAACAATCCCGTTTACGATTGTATCAAAAAGAATAAAAAACCAAGGAATAAATCTAACTCAGGAGGTGAAAGACCTGTGCACTGAAAACTATGAGGCATGCATGAAAGAAATTGAAAAATATACAGAGAAATGGAAACATATTGCTCATGGATTGAAAGAATTAATATTGTTAAAATGTCCATACTATCCAAGGCAATCTACAGACTCGATGCAATCCCTATCAAAATTCCAGTGGCATTTTTCACAGAAATAGAAGAAACAATCCTAAAATTTTTATGAAGCCAGAAAAGACCCAAAATAGCCAAAGCAGTCTTGAGAAAGAAGAACAAGGCTGGAGGCATCACGCTCCCTGATTTCAAACTAGAGTGCAAAGCTATAGTAATCAAAGCAATATGGTATTGGCATTAAACCAGACACAGAGGTCAATGGGACAGAATAGAGAGCCCAGAAATAAACCCACACATATATGGCCAATTAATTTACAACAAAGGAGCCAAGAATAAAAATGGGGAAAGGATAATCTCTTCAATAAATGATGTTGGGAAACGTGGACAGCTACAGGCAAAAGAATGAAACTGGACTATTATCTTACAACATACACAAAAACTAACTCAAAATGGATTAAAGACTTGAACCTAAAACATGCAACCATAAAACTAGTGGAAGAAAACACAGGGGGTAAGTTCCTTGACATGATTTGGCAATGATTTTTTGGATTTGACATCAAAAGCAAAGGCAACAGAAGCAAAAATGAACAAATGGGACTACGTTAAATTAAAAAGCATCAACAAAATGAAAAGGCAGCCTACCAAATGGGAGATAGTATTTGTAAATCATATCCACTAAAGGGTTAATAGAAAAAATATATGAAGAACTCATCCAACTCAATAGCAATCTCATTAAAAGTGAGCAGAGGATCTGAATAGACAATTTTTCCAAAGAAGACATACAGATGGCCAACAGATATATGAAAAGGTGCTCAACATCACTAATTATCAGGGAATTTCAAACCAAAACCACGATGAGATATCATCTTGCAATGGGTAGTACCAAAAAGTCAAGAAGTAAGTGTTGGCAAGGATGTGGAGAAAATGGAACTCTTGCGCACTGTTGGTGGGAATGTAAATTGGTGCAACAACTGTGGGAAATAGTATGAAAGTTCCTAAAAAAATTAAAAATAGAACTACCATATGATCCAGCAATTTCAATTTTGGGCGTTTACCTGAAGAAAATGAAAACACTAGGTTGAAAATATACATGTACTGCCATGTTTGTTGCAGCATTATTTACAATAGCCAAGACATGGAAACAACCTAAGTGTCCATGAACAGATGAACGGATAAAGAATATGTGGCATTTTTGTAATGGAATATTATAATATATAATATAATCTTTAATATTATATATACTATATAGAGGAATATATATAATTTATTGTTATTCAGTAATAAAAAAGAAGGAAATCTTGCCATTTGCAGCAACATGGATGGACCTTGAAAGCATTATGCTAAGTGAAATAAGTCAGGCAGAGAAAGACAAATACCATGTGACCTGACTTATATGTGGAATCTGAAAAAACCAAAAAACAACAAAGCTCAGAGATAGAGAGAACAAATTGGTGGTTGCCGGAGGTGGGTGGATGAAATGGATGAAGGGAGTCAAATGGTACAAACTTTCAGTTATAAAATAAATAGGTCATGAGGATGTAATGTACAGCATGATGACTACAGTCATTAATAATCTATTGCATATTTGAAAGTCTCAAAGAAAGTACATCTTAAAAGTTCTCATCCCAAGAAAAAAATAGTTTAATGGGTCAGCCCCTGTGGCCTAGTGGTTAAGTTCGGCGTGCTCTACTTCAGTGGCCTGGATTGATTCCCAGGCGCAGATCTACACCACTTGTCTATCAGTGGCCATGCTGTGGTGGTGGCTCACATGCCAAAAGGGGAAGATTGGCAGTGGATGTTAGCTCAGGGTAAATCTTCCTCAGCAGAAAAAAAAAAAGAAAAAATAATTTAACTATGTATGGTAACAGATGTTAACTAGATCTACTATGGTGATCATTTTGCAATATATACAAATATTGAATTATTGTGTTGTACACCTGAAATAATGTTATACGTCAATTATACATCAATTTAAAAAAAGGAAAAATTGTTGCTTTCTCAATCTCATGTCAACGAGGCTTAATAATCATAACTACTGGCATAAATCAATCATACCTAGTATTTAAAAATAACTGTACATGAGCATTCTTTATAGATATATAATTCTTATGCTCTGGATCCATTATCCAAAATTTAAATGATGAGCAAGATCTTCAAAAAATAGGAAGATTTTTTAAAGCTCTGTCTTTTGCTACATCTTCCCTAAATGTTGGAAGCCTAGCACTAACAGGTATACCGTTCCTGACAGGCTGCTATTCTAAAGAAAGGACAGCACAAGTAAGGCCAACCTTTCAAAAGTGCTGTATATCAAATTGATGAAGTAATCTTAATCCAAATAATAAACACCAGCCCTGTCCCCAAATCAGACTTGTTAAGTTGGCAGAACCTGGTAATTCTGTAAACTTAAACCTGCATAATCAGATGTGCAGCTCTTCTTCTTGACAACATGTTCATTATTAATCACCAATCATTAGTTATTCCTATTTAATTAGCCATAGCATTCTTAATATTAATTGTACAGAAAGTTTTAGGGTATACACAACTTTGAAAAGAAACTAATACCGTTGACCCCTATGGACTACTATAAGCAATTGCCAAAGCTGTAAAAGTATTTTTAAAGAATCATTATAGCTGTGAACTTCCTCTCTAATAATATTTATTACTTCATAAGTTCTATTACTTACCTTAATATTAACACTAGAATTCCCTTACCTATACCGTATCCACTATTTAAGATAAACTTAGGGATAGTATTTATTCTGTCAATATCGAGCTGGCTGTATACTCCATCCTAAGATCAGGAGGAGCTTCACATTCAAAATATGTCTTAAATTGGTACATTAGGAGCAGCTGCACAGTTTCATATGAAGTAAATTAGCAATCATCTTATTATCAGTTACATTAGTAAGTGGGTTATTTACACTATTTAACTTTACCATTACTCAAGAATGTTTATGATCAATTTTCCCATCATGGCCGCTTACTATAATAAGATTTATTTCAACTTTAAAAGAAACCAGTTGATCTCCCTTTGACTTAACTGAAGGGGAATCAGAGCTTGTATCTGGCTTTCCCGTTAAATATGCAGCGGGACCATTTGCCTGTTCTTCTTAGCTGAGTATGCTAATATCATCATGATAAATACTCCTAGAAAAATAATTTGATTTTCAGGAGCATTTCATAACCTCTATATTCCAGACATTTACATAATTGATTTCATTTTTAAGACTTCACTGTTAACAATTTTATTTCTATGGGTACAAGCATCATGCCCACTATTTCATTTCAGCTATCTCATACATTTCCTCTGAAAGAATTTCTTGCCCCTAACCTTAGCCCAATGTATGTGACATGTTTCAGTGTCCATTATATTATCACGATCCCACTACAAACATAAAAAAGGGTTACTCTAGTTTTAAGCCAATGACATTTAGATGAGATTTTGGACATGAGTCAGTGCTGAATGGATTGAGGCTTTTGGAATGTTAAAATGGGGTGAATGTATTTGCATGGGGAATGAACATGAATCTTTGAGGGCTACAGGGCAGACTGTAGTAGGCTGAATAATGACCCCTAACAAGATCAGGCTCTAATCCTGAGAATCTGTAAATTTACATTATTTGGGGAAAGGGCCTTGGCAGATGTGATAACTTAAGGATCTCGAGCTTGGGAAATTATCCTGGGTTATCAAGGTGGGCCCTAAATGTAGAGAGAGATTTGACACACACAGAGGAGAAGGCAGTGTGAACATGGAGCAGAGGGAGATTTGAGATGCTGGCCTTGAAGATTGGGGAGATGCAGCCACAAGCCAAGCATGCTGACAGCGGCAGGGAATGGATCCTCCAGTAGAGCTTCTGGAGGGAGCATAGCCCTGTTGACACTTTGGTTTTGGTCCAGGATACTGATTTCAGACTGCAGGCCTCCACAACTGTGGAAGGAGCAATTTCTGTTGTTTTAAGTGATCATGCTTGTGGTGATTTGTTACAGCAACCCTCGAATTTTGGTACCAGAGGTGGGGATGTTGCTGTAACAAATACCTAAAAATGTGGAAGTGGCTTTGAAGTTGAATAATAAGTAGAGGCTCAAAGAATTTCGAAGCACATTGTAGAAAAAGCCTAGACTTCCTGAAACAGATTATTGTAGAAATATGAACATTAAAGGTACTTTGGCGAGGATTCAGATGGAAGTGTCAAGCATGGAAAGAAATGCTTATATTATCTTAGAGAATATACATATCATCATAACAGAAAGTTGGTAGAAATGTAAACATTAAGGGCACCTCTGATGATGGCTCAGAAGGAAATGAGGAACACGCTACTGGAAACTGGAGAAAAGCAAACCTTGTTATACAGAGGCAGGAAACAGCTGAATTATGTCTTACACTTGTGTGGGAAGCAGGACTCATAAGCAATGACCTTGGATATTTAGCTGATGAGATTTCCAAGCAAAGTGCTGAAGATAACACATTCAGCATTTTGATTTGGGAGATTATCCTGGATTATCAAAGTGGGCCTTAAGTGAAATCATTTGTATCCTGATAAGAGAGACAGAGGGAGATTGACACATACATGGGGAAGGCCACGTGAAGACAGAGTGGAGAGAGATTTGAAGATGCTGACTTTGAAGAATGGAGATATGTGACTATAAGACAAGGAATTCCAGCAGCCACCAGAAGCTGGAAGGATCGGGCAATAAATTCACCCTAGATTCCAGAGAAAGTATGGCCCTGCCAATACTTTGATTTTGAACCAGGGATACTGATTTCAGACTATGGCCTCCAGACCTATGAGAGATTAGATTCATATTGTTCTAAGCCAGCAAGTTTCTGGTAAATTTTTACAGTTCCCCCAGGAAACTAATCTAGGTGGGATACTAATCTTTTCTCTGAATACCTCATAGAATTATTCATTCATTCGCTCATTCATTCATTCACTCAAAAACAAGTATCATTTGAGCTCAGAGTTTAGTGCCTAGAGACAGAAAAATAAATTAGTACAATAAAATATGATAAAGGATGTACTGAAGGAATGAATAGTAGACTTGGGCCATCTAGGGAAAGAGAGAATAAACAAACAAAGGTCTTGAAGGATGGATGGGAGAACAGCATTGGCAAATCCTAGAAAAAGGAAACAGCGCTGGCAAATCCACGGATGTCATACACGAAACAGCAAGGGATGGGGCCACGTTCATCTTCAGCTCACCACTTCACTCGCTTTTTCATGATTATCTCATTCAAGGTCATATCCAAGGCCAAAAATTTAGAAGGTAAAACACAGTAAATTTCACGAAGAATTCCTTGGAAGGCAGCCTTGCAAGGGGCCTGATTTCCTCCTGACCTGTTCCCTCACACATCTATCCTGTACTCTGAACACCTTTCTCCTCTGCCCCACATCGTGACAGGTGAGTAATCACACAACCGATGGGGCCAGAGTCTTATCTTTCTTCCCTAAATCCTGGACTCCTGTCCAAAGCCCAGGGCTCACAACCACTTACATCCAATCTTGCCGCCCTTCCCCGAGTTCTTTGTTTACTTTCCATCACCTCCCATCCCTGCACCAGGGACTCTTGGGCCCTGACTCTTTCCCTTACTTGGCTCAGCACCAGCTCCCACACACGTGGGATAGTAGTGGAGAGAGCTTTGGAGTCAGAGAGCCCGGTTTGAATTCTGTTTATTACTCTTCCTTTCCTCTTCGAGTCCTCAGTTTCTTCTGTATACGGGGCACATAATGCTTGGTAATAGCTAACACTCAGAGAGTACTTGCTAAGTTCTAGGTGCTGAGAAAAGATCTTTATGTGTTTCCTCCCACAACAATCCTTCACAACAGATTTCTTAAAAATCCTCAATTCTATGTGAGGAAACTGAGGCACAAAGAGGTTCACTGCTTGCCCAGGGTCACCCTGTTGCTAAGAGGTGGAGCCAGGATTCAAACCCAGGCAGTCTGACTCCAGAGACTTTGCTGTTAACCATTCACGTAAAGAGATGATCATTGGGTTGAGCCTCCAGTCCATACATGGCAGACCCCAAACTTTCCAGGGGGCATTTCCTGTTTGCTCTGTTTTATCCAGTGTTTCCAAGCAGCAGAATGTTTTTGGTTGTCAGGTTCACATATTGGCCTAAATGCAGACCTCACTCTCCAGGGCTGGGGTGAGAAAGTGTCAGGCAAACCATGTGGCTAGATGTAGCGGTCATTGAAAATGATGTTTATGGAGGATTTTCTTTGTTGAGGAAGATTATCCCTGAGCTAACATCTGCTGCCAGTCCTCTCTTTTTGCTGAGGAAGACTGGCCCTGAGCTAACATCCATGCCCTTCTTCCTCTACTTTATATGTGGGATGCTTGCCACAGCATGGCTTGACAAGTGGTGCATAGGCCCACACCTGGATCTGAACCAGCGAACCCCAGGCCGCTGAAGAAGAACATGTGAACTTAACTGCTGCGCCAACCAGGCTGGTCCATATGGAGGATTTTTAATGAAATGAGAGAAGATTAAAACAAAGTGATCAGAGCAGAATGTACAACTGTCTGTAAAGTATGAGCTGAACTCTTAGAAAGTTGCGCTGGCCGTGGTCAACAGTTATTAGCCAGCAAGTACCATTCATTTGCTCTCCAGACATCGAAACCAGGGACTCCTTGCAGGTGGTAACTAGGCCTTCTGTGTCCTTATGCTCCCACAGCATGGAACACAGGAGTGTGCCTACTGACGGTGCCAAGAAATACTTATTGATTTGATGACTGAAGGGAGGAGGGAATGAGAAAGACTTTGGACTGTTTAGATCACTGTCTTCAAGAGACTCAGGTCAGTTTTGATGCCACATTTTAAAAGGAAATTAATATTCTTGTTCCTGCATGGTTCCTGGTTCAATTTATAGGCAACAGAAAGGCAGAATAAGGGGCAGTCAATCCCCAGACCAGCAGCTTAAAGAGATTACTCCTGTGGGTAGATCACCCCAGGCACTTCCTGTTTTCTGGGTTTGGTAAAGTTGGGTTTGCTACTGATGCAATTTATCACATTGTGGTTACTTTTCTCCTCTACATGGACTGCATCTCTCAGGCTAAACCTCTTAGACCTAAATATTTGCTTCCTTTTCCCATCCAAGGGAAGGCACAAAACTATAGCGTTTACTTTCGACCAGGCACATTGTGTATCCCCACTTCCTACATGGAGTGTGATACAGGGGTGATTATGAGGAAGTGAGGTTTCCTAACTCAGTACCCTGCACGGGTCTGGCATGCGGTAAAGCTTCCAAAAATGTCTCCTCAATATTTGTGCTGTGCTTAAACTTCCCAAAGTACAATCACAAGTACTCCTCAGTTTACCAGGTGTCATTACTCTTACTTTACACACAAGAAAATTAAGGTTCAGAGATGTCCACTGACATTCTCAAGGTCACTGCTGGCATGTCAAGTGCTTTGAAGTACTACCTACTTTCATCCTTACAATACCCTGTCACAGAGCACAGATCGTCCTCTGCATGATCTCTCCAACCTGATCTCAGGCCACTGTCCCACCAAGTGGCAGCTCCTGGAAGACTCCACACTCTTTCGTACCCCAGAGCCTCTGTGCTTGCCGTTCCCTAAGTGGGAATGCGCTTCCTCTACTCTTTATGCATCCAGCTCCTTGCCATCCTTTGGGTTCCACCTGAAATGTTGTAACCAAGAAAAGGCCATCCCAGATCACTTGATGTAAGCAGGTGTCCCTGTTGGTCTGTCTTCTAGCACGGTGTTTATTTCCTTTTTTGCACTTACTGCTGTCTGTAATCATTTTACCTAATTGTTTTCTTGTTTATTATCAGTCTTCCCCATAGAATGAAAGGGCAGGACCATGTCTGTCTCATTCCCCTGAGACATCTAGATGGTGCCCTGTACATAGTAGGTCCTCAATAAAAACGTGTGGAATGACTTAACAGGCGTGGAATAGAGGCAGTTTCTGTACTGGACAAAGCTGGTATTGTCTTTCTAATGAAACAGCTTTAGTGATGAAGAGAAAGCTCTTTCTGGCTGCAGTATGGACAGAGGGTTGGTGGCAGTCACCAGATGGAAGCAGCTTGGCTAGTTTGGGGTTGTTGAGCCAAGCCAGGTGCAATAAGAGGGTGGTTTGGACTTAAAGCAGTGACTCTGGGGCTGCAGAGGATCTGAGCCCAGAGATGTATAGGACTGGGTGGCTGCCTGGGAAAGGATGCAGGAGGAGCGAGGGATGCTCCCCGGGCCTGCCTGGACAGCCTCCTCCCTTCCTTGCCCATGGTCTTGGGGCCTCACTGGTGTTTCTGGTGTCCTAAGTGCCCTGGACATCTGTTGCTATCTCATATCTAGCAGATGGGGAGCCTGGACAAGGTGGTGTCCTGGGCCCACCAGCTCCCCTATACCCACCCACTCTGGTGTGGACAGTTCCTTGGCTTCCTGAACATCTATGAGCCTGACTATGCCAAAGCTGTATATAGCCGAGGGCGTGAGTGTTCCTGGGAGAGGGTAGGGCTTCCTGAAAGCAAAGAACTTAGGGCACCATGTAGGGAGGAGTCTCGGGCCTGTGCCCTAAGTTTGGGCAGCTGACGTTCCCATCCTATTTATTAACAAACCTCCTCTGGGATCTGCCAGTCCTCTCTTGTCCTGCTTTTCTCCTTCTCCTGCAGACCCTAAGGCCCAGATGTGTATGACTTCTTCCTCCATTGGATTGGTGAGTCGGCACCTGCCTTCCCGTCCCAGACCTTTGGTGCTGGGTGACCGGGATCCTTCCCTGCTTTGTCCCTCCCTGCCCTGTCCTCACTCAGTCAGTTATCCCATTAACCAGACCACCTGGTCTCCAACTGCCTCTTCGAAGCTCGACTGCTCAGTGGGGAGACAGGGGAGGAGGCAGGAGAGCTCCTGGCTGGCCAGGGCAGTGGGGCTCAGGTACCATCTCCTGCTGTGTCTGTCTTTTTCCCTGGATAGGCATCCAATCTACTGGTTTTTGTTTCTCTGGTAGAATTCTGACTAATACAGATTTTGGTATCAAGAATGGTTCTAAAGGAACAGAATCTTAAGGATGAGTTTTCTGGATTTGTTCTGGGTTTTCTGGAACTGGTTCTCAATACGATTAAGTGGCAAGGCAGTAATTTCTCTGCTGCCAGTGGTAAAGAGGACACTGTTAGTCCAGAGCATGATGAGGCAATAGAAATACAGAAAACATCACCATTGGATACTAACAATCAAATGCTTATAAATGGCAAGGTTCTGGTGATGATGTATTTGATATCTTAGAACATTTTAGTCCAGCTAAGGAGTATAATGAGATTGGCTGGTTGCTCCTAGCTGCACTGGAGAAAGTGGAGAAAGCAAAGGATGAGATTGGGAATTCAAATTCCCAGCCCAAACTATACATAAATGACTGAGAAGCTTCTGTGTCTGCCTTGAAAGAAACCCTTACGTCCTGTAGCCACAGGCCTTAGCAAGGACTGAGATTTCTGAAAACTAAACCAGGAGTCTTACCCTGCCAGTGTCAGAATTACAATGCAAATTTAATTCCCAAACTTGCAGGGTGTCTTCTGTTAGAGGGAGAGCATTGATTGGGAAGTAACGGGAACCTGAAAATTAGAACGGGGATATATAGGAAGATCCCATAGATACCAAACTCCTATATTCTGCTGAGTCTTCTTTGCCAATTGCTGAGTATATCTATTCCAATTATGCATTCCAGAACCAGAGAAATAACCTCGGGTTATGTTTGGGTCCACAGCACCAGCTAGGTGGCAGTAACTTGCAGGGCTGACACCAGGTTCTCCAGGAGGCTGTATATGCTATAAATCAATGCTCAGTATATGGTGTTGTTTCTTCCATAGCCAGGATTCGCCCGTCCAGGAGTTAAGGGATGGAAATGGAAGTGGCACCACTCATTACCCTTAGTAATCCTATTAGCAAAATGTTTGCTTCTTGTCCCTGCAATGTTATGCTCTATTGGCCTAAAGGTCTTAGTTCCAAAGGGATGAATACCTCCGCTGGGAGATACAAGAATGATTACATTGAACTGGAAGTTAAGACTACTACCTGACCACATTGGGCTCCTCATGCCTCTGAATCAAAAGCAGTTATTGTTCTGGCTTGACCCTGATTACCAAGGTGAAATTGCTAGTTCTTTACCAATGAAGTTAAGGAAGACTATGTCTGGAATTTGGGAGATACTGACGACATCTCTTAGAAGTACCATGCCCCGTCTTTAAAGTAAGTGGAA
Organism: Equus quagga; assembly: GCF_021613505.1. Classification (NCBI taxonomy): domain Eukaryota; kingdom Metazoa; phylum Chordata; class Mammalia; order Perissodactyla; family Equidae; genus Equus; species Equus quagga. The sequence goes on along the minus strand of NC_060271.1, from coordinate 11,803,912 downwards.
AAAGACCACATCTGTTTACGGCTTCAGTTTAAGTAAATAGTGTTGGCCTTAGTCTGGCTCATGGGCTAGAAGGATGGTTGGAAGAGGGTCAGGTATTGATGGCTGAACTGCCAGTCTCTTCTGGAATTTCACAGACCCAGGGACATGTATCCACGAGGGAAAAGCTGCACCCACCAGGGTGCAGGCTTTACTGTCACCTGATCTCCCCAGGATCACCTTAATGTAGTCAGGGTCATGTACCTTTGTTCCCCATATCCAGCGAGGAGAGGCATATAGGAATTTCTCTACCCTTGTCAGAAGCTCTTGTAGTTCCTGGTCCTTTTGTAACTGTAACCAAGGGAAATAAAAATAAATATAAGCTTTTCCTTTGGCTCACTGGTTAGAGTGGTGGTAAAGGGCAGGATGGCCACAGGGAGATAGTTCTGGATGTATCAGCAGCAATTAGGAGTTTGGAACTATTTCTGATGAACTGGACTCTGGTCTGGATTCTTGCTTTCTCATCAAGACTTGGCCTAAGACCCGATTCTGGCTTCTGGTTGGGCCACCTCTGGGCCCTCACTCAGAACTACCTTCAGAATCTTATCCATAATAGGTGCTTGATAAATGCCCAGTCATGGACTCCATGGTTTACAAATCATTTTCACAGACTTACTATATTAGAGTTATTAGTTGAATTGCATCTCTCTCAAATTTGAATGTTGAAGTCCAAACCTCCGATATCTCAGAATGTGACTTTATTTGGAGATAGGACCCTTACAGGGAAATCAAGCTAAAGTGAGGTCCTTAGGGTCGAATTTAATCCAAAATGAACAATGTCTTTACCAAAAGGGGGAAATTTGGACATAGAAACAGACACTCATTGAGAGAAGATGATGTGAAGAGACATACGGAGAAGATAGTGATACACTAGCCAGGGAGAGAGCCTGCAGCAGATGCCTCCCTCCCTGCCTGCACAAGGAACCGACCCCACTCATTCCTTGATTTTGGATGTCTACTCTCCAGAACTGTAAGACACTAAATTTCTGTTGTTTTAGCCACCCAGTTTGTGGTACTTTGTTATGGCAGCTCTAGGAAACTAGCACAATTATGTAATGCTCAAGGTAAACCCAAGTAAGGGATGGATTGTTACTTGATCCTGTGTCACTGAAGAACGAGGAAACCCAGGTTGAAGGATATGCTCAAGTGAGCTACATTTCAACCCAAGCCTGCTGACCCCAAGATGTCCTTTCCCCACATTCCCAAGGCTCCCTGGTGTCTCTATTGTCATATTTCAACTCAATGTTCTCATTGTTAGGCATAGTGTTGGCAAACTTACCTTTCATATCTGTGATCCCTGTGTTCTTAGAGCCAGCATAGAGCATGGTTCATAACAATTATGCCTGATTTTTCAAAGAAGGAATTAGTGCATGAGGGAATGAATGAGCACAAGTAGGAGAGTGAATGAGTGAGTCTTGATTAAAATTCTTCTTGCAAGTGACAGATATAATCTTGACCTAATGTAAGATAACAAAAAAGGACAACAAAGAAGACTGAGGACCCAGGGGTGTCTCACAGAACCCAAGGACAGGGGGAAGCGAGGGTGTGGAAGGGGCAGATCCAGGGACTGGAGAGCTGCCAGGACTGAGTCTCTCATTCTTTCTCTCTGTATGTGCGTGCATTCATTCTCTCAACAAATGTTTATGGAGGCTCTACCAAGTACCAGACATGTTACTAGAAGCTGGTGATATAACTATGAATAAACAGACAACAGTCCCCGTCCTTGTGGAGCTGGGTACCCCTGGTGGAGAAGGGTAGTTTTTTCCTTTTGGGGTTGGGGTGTTACCATTCTACTACATGTGATGTCTGAGTGGCCCTGTGAATCCTATTCTGAGAATCTGATTGTAATATCATGGCCCAGGGGTCCACCTGCTACAATCAACTGTGGCTGGGGTTGAATAGGGCTTTCAGCAGCCCACACTTTGTGGGGGAAAAGATCTCAGAGTAAGTGAGCTGAGTAGACATCCCCAAATGTTTCCACTACTGTGAATGGGCAAATAAAAGAATGAGTAGATGGATTCTCTCATTCATTTATTTGATAACTGTGTATTGAGTACTCACTTTGGGTCAATTGCCATCCTCATTTCTGGAGATTCAACAGTGAACAATCCACACCCCTGCTACCGTGGAATTTATATTGGGGGGGGGGGGGGGGGGGGGCAGACAATCCTTCCCTTAACTGAGAAGCATCTTGCTTGAATTACTTCGGAAGGCTTCTCTGTGGTTCACGTCGTGTCCATCACTGGGGCTGCCCTTCTCCTTGGATCCAGTGTAGGGACTGACCAGTGGGAGCCTCTTATCACCCCAGCTATGTTACCTGGTTCTCTAGGATTCCCTCATGTTGGCCCAACAGTGGCCTGGGGACCCTGGTACCGCACATTTGCATGCCTCCTGTCTGATTGCTTGCTGCCCAAGCCAGTCAGCTTCCTGGAAACTCTGCTCCTGGGTACTGTCATTAGTTCCCTTCAGGGACACCAGGGAGCTAAGTTCTGTTCTGCCTGTCCATTCTCCTCTCTGGGTCATTCTGGTGCCCACCGGTCTGTCAGCCCTCTAGTCAATGGGTGAAGTTGCGATCTGTCCCTGAGCAGGTCTGGCCAGAGTCAGTTGAGACTCTTGTAGAGGAGATGGTGCCCATGGTGGCAGTGGCAGTAACTCTGTAGGCAAATAGCCAGTGCCCATCTGGGCTCTAGGCTGGGGCCACTCAGGGCAGGCAGTGCTCCACTAAAGCTGTCCTCATCTGCCTGCTCCTGGGAACTGCAGACACAAAGGAATTTCCCCAAAGGGAGACACAAGGAAGGTTGGCAGACAGGTGATAATGGGGCTCCAGAAGCCATCACTAGATGTGTGGGCTCTGCTGACATGGCAGCTATACCTGCAATAGGAGGGAGTGCAGGAGGAAATATGGGGCTGTGTGGGGCTATTTGGATCCCAAAGTTGTGAGTCCCCTTTTCATGGTTCCTGCTGGATTTAACCCCTATTTAAGGCAGTGAGTTCGTCAAGCCTACAAAATGCTTGTCCTTTACAGGCAATAATACTATTTTAAATCATAAAAAATTAGAGTGAGTGTAACTGTGTCCCTTGTCTGTGCCAGGCTCCATTCTTAGATTATAATAACTCACTTGAGTGCTATCGGTATCATCATCATCATCTCCAAATTACACATGAGGAAACTGAGGCATAGGGCAGGTATTCAAAGTATGTGGCAGAGCTGGGATGTGAATGCAGGTAGCTTGGCAACAGAGCCCATAGGCTTAACTGCCCCACCTGTCACTTGACATCTGGCCTGAAAGATTAGCTTCAGCCTAATTACAAGGGGCATTCTAATTCCTGACTCAGCCAACAAGAGAAGTATTGAATAAATGAGAATCTCTGTTAGAAGAGCAGGAAAAATTGGGCTGCAAGATCTGTGAGGCCAGCAGAAGGTGAGAGGTGACTCAGCAGCAGGAGGGCGCGAGTTATGTAAAGAGAGACGATCTGCTTCCTGGGTCTGCCTATCAGCTCATGGCCATCCGTGTCCTGAGGAAGTCACTGGAGGAAGTTTTACTGGTTCTGTATGTGAAGTCCTAGCTCAGAAAGGTGACAACTGCATCAACAAAAGGTCACAATTTCTCCAAATCAAGAAATCATCTGGAGTCATCAGTACAACCGTTTGCGTGAACAGACTGGGCTTTGGCTGTCTCTCTGTGGCTGCTGTAACAGTTCCCGTCTGGACTCCCCTCTGCTGATCATCGCCTGGCCTCCTTCTCTGAGAAGAGAGAAGCCTCAGCTCTCTGCAACGCCCCACCTCCTGAGGCTTGTTCAGTCCACAAACCCCTGGTGAGCCCTTATCCATGAGGCCCCTCAACTTGCTCTGTGCCCTCCTCCTCAGGGATCAGTGCTAACAGAACTGGCTGGGGAGGCACCGTCTCTCATCTGCCTGCAGGCTGCTCCATCCTCTGTCACTCCACACACCTGGGTCAAGCCTCCCTACGTTTCAGACTCTGTGCTGGGTACTTGGGCACAGGAAGGGGAATGACATCCTCAGCCCCAAGGAGCTCACAGCATAGAAGACAGATTCTGCTTACAGCGAAACTCAAATGTCTATACTCCTTACCTGGGAACATCCTGGAAACTTTCTTGCTCAGGTGTGCCAGTGACTTGTCAGGGTTCTTTCAATCAATCACCAGTCTGGAAGATCCCTCAGTCTTGGACAAAAGGAGCCCATTGGCCTCCTACATCTGACATCAGCCTCCCACCACAGCAGGTGAGCCTCTTTTCCTGTGACCTGACACCTCAGATTCCCATCTATTGTCTCCACAGGCTGAACCCCACAGGGCAGGGATGCATGGACTGATGTCTGTGTTCCCAGGAAAGCTCAGGGCCAGGCAGAGAGGATGGGGTCAAGCGACCTGGGCAGGGAAGCATCTAGAATCCTGTTCTATGAGAACAACAGAGACTGAAAGTGCTCAGCCTGGAAGAGGGGAGACTCCAGAAAGAATAGTCACTGTCCTAAAGTATAGGGCTGCCAGGATAGCTTGCAGATCTACATGAGGAAGGGGTGTCTGACAGACCTGAGGACACCAGCACACCAGCACCTGTGAGGAAGCAGCTCCCCGGACTAGGATGAGGAGCAGAGATGAAGAAGTAAACTGGGTTTTCCCCGGGGGCACGTGATCATCACACAATGAGGCCCTGTTTCCCCCTGACCTGCTCCCACACACATCTAACCTCTTGCTCCCAACACCATTTGCTCTACTTTGTGACAGGTGACTCATCACACAACCAATGGGCCAGAGTTCTTTTCTTTCTCACCTAAATCCTGGGCTCCTGTCCAAACCCCAGGGCACATAACCACTTATATCCGTTCCCGTTGCCCTTCCCCTAGTTCTGTGGTTACTTTTCATGCCCCTCTGCCCTGCCCAGGGACTCTTGGACCCTGACTCTTTCCCTTACTTGGCTCAGCACCAGCTTTTCACCCACAGCACCTGGGGCAGTAGTGGAGAGGTCTTTGGAGTCAGGGAGCCTGGCTCTGAATTCTGGTTGTAACTCTTTCTTTCCCTTCCTGAGTCCTCAGTTTCTTCTGTATGGTTGGGCTCATAATGTTTGGTAATCGCTAACATTCCGAGAGCGCTTGCTACATTCTAGGAGCTAAGCAAGGAACTTTATATGTTTTCTCCCACAACAACCCTACACAACAGATTTTTTAAAAAATATTCCCAACTCTAGGTGAGGAAACTGAGGCACAAAGAGGTTCACTGCTTGCCCAGGGTCACCCTGTTGTAAGAGGTGGAGCCAGGCTTCCAACCCGGGCAGTCTGACTCCAGAGACTTTGCTGTTAACCGTTAAAGTAAAGAGAAGCTTGTTGGGTTGAGCCTCCAGTCCATACATGGCGGCCCCTGAACTTTCCAGGAGGCTTTTCCTGTTTGCTCTGTTTTATCCAGTGTTTCCAAGCAGCAGGAGAGTGTTTCAGGTTGTCAGCTCCACATATTGGCCTAAATGTGAGCCTCACTATTCAGGTCTGTTGTGAGAAAGCGTCGGGTTAAACATGTGGCTAGATGTAGCAGTCATGGAAAATGATGTTTATGGAGGATTTTTAATGATGTGAGAGAAGCTTGTAACAAGGTGATCAGAGTAGAATGTACAATTGTCTGTAAAGTATGAGCTGAACTCTTAGAAAGTTGTGCTGGCCATGGCCAACAGTTATTAACCAGTATTTTCCCCATCCATTTGCTGTCCACACCTCCCCACCAAGGACGCGCTCAAAGTGGTAACTAGGCCTTCTGTGCCCTTATCTCCCACAGCATGGAACACAGGACTGTTTCTACTGACGGGGCCAAGAAACACTTACTGATCTGATGACCGAAGGAAGGAGGGAATGAGGAAGACTTTGGACTGGTTAGATCATTGTCTTGAACAGACCAGGGTCAGATTTGGTGCCACATTTTAAAAGAAAATTAGTATTTTTATTCCTGGATGATTCCTGGTTCAGTTTATAGGCCACAGAAAGGCAGAGGCGGGGGGCAGTCAATCTCTAAGGCAGCAGCTTGAAGCAATTACCCCTATGGGTAGATCACCCAAGGCCCTTCCTGTTTTCTGGGTTCAATGAAGCTGGATTTGATACTGATGCAATTTATCATATTGCGTTTACTTTTACTCCTCTACAAGTACAGCGTCTCGCAGGTAGGAGCCCATTTAAAAAAAGTCCTTATTGATATATAATTTATATAGCATACAATTCACTCATTACCATCAATGGTGGTTGTTATATTACATTCTTATTTTCTTTTAATTAGTGCAATAAATATAACAAAATTTGCCACTGTAACCATTTTTAGGTACACAGTCCAGTGGCATTAATTACATTCACTTTGTACCACCATCACCACTATCTATTTCCAAAATTTGTGCATCACTTCAAACAGAAACTCTAACCATTCAGCGTTAGCTTCCCATTCTGTCCTCCCACAGCCCCTGGTAATCTCCAATCTACTTTCTGTCTCTACGAATTTGCTTATTCTAAATTCCACATGTAAGTGGAATCATACAATATTTTTCCTTTTGTGTCTGGCTTCTTTCACTTAGCACAATGATTTCAAGTTTTTTCCATGCTGTAGCATGTATCAGAACATCATTCTTTTGGTGACTGATTAATATGTCATTGTAGGCATATACCATATTTTGTGTACACGTGCATCTATTGATGGTCATTTGGGTTTGTTGTACCTTTTATCTAATGTGAGTATGGTACAATAAAGATTGTCCTGCAACTATCTATTTGGGTCCTCGCTTTGAATCCCTCTGGGTAAACACCTAGGAGTAGAATCATTGCATCACATGATAATTCAATGTTTAGCTTTTTAAGAAACTGTCAAACTGTTTTCCATAGTGGCTGCACTATTTCACATTCACCAATAATGCAGAAGAGTCCCAATTTCTCCACATTCTAGCCAAGATTTGTTATTTTCCATTTCTGTTTTTTAAAAAAATAATCATAGCCATACCACTTGGGTGTGAAGTGGTACCTCCCTGTGGTTGTAATTAACATTTCCCTAATGGCTAATGACATTGAGCCTCTTTTCATGTGCTTTGTGCCATTTGCATATCTTCTTTGGACATGTGTCTATTGAAGCCCCTCGCCCATTTTTGAGTGGGTTGTTGATTTTTCGTTGTCGCGTTGTAGGGTTCTTTTTCATTCTGATATGATTTGTGAGTATTTTCTCCCATTTTGCAGGCTGTCTTTTAACTCTTTGATCCATTTTCTGTTATTTTTTGTACATGGTGGACAGAAGGGTCCAACTTCATTCTCCTGCATGTGAATATCTAGTTTTCTCAGAACTGTTTGTTGAAAAGAGTATGTTTTACTAACTGAATTGTCTTTGCAACCTTGTTAAACATCATTTGACCATATACGTGAGGTTTTATTTCTGGGTTGTCTATTTTTTCTTTTTGTCTATATGGCTATCCTTATGCCGGTTTCACAGTGATTTGATTACTATAGCTTTGTAATAAGTTTTGAAGTATAGCTCTCCACCTTTGTTCTTTTTCAAGTTAGTTTTGACTCTTTGGAGCCCCTTGATATTTTACATAAATTTGAGGACGGATTTTTCTATTTCTGTGAAAAGCATCATTGGAGTTTTGATACAGATTGTATTGAATTTATAGATCGCTTTTGGTAGTATTGTCATCTTAATAATATTAAGTGCTTCAATCCAGTAACATAGGATGCCTTTCCGTTTATTTGTGTCTTCTTTAATTTCTTTCAGCAATAATTTATAATTTTCAATGTACAAGTCTTGCCTTCTTTGGTTAAATTTATTCTTAAGTATTTTATTGTTTTTGATGCTATTGTAAATAGATTTTAAATTATTTTTTTCAGATTGTTCTTTGCAAGTATACAGAAGTATGACTGATTTTTGTGTGTTGATTTCATATCCCGAAATTTTGCTGAAGTTGTTTATTAGCTCTAAAATTTCTTGTTGATTCATTAAGGTTTTCTACATGTAAGATCAAATTATCTTCAAACACAGATAATTTTACTTCTTCCTCTCCAATTTGGATGCTTTTAATTTCTTTCTCTTGCCTAATTGCTCTGGCTACAACTTCCAGTACCATATTGAAAAGAAGTCATGAAAGCATGGCATCCTCGTTTTTCCTGATCTTAGCAGAAAGCTTTCAATCTTTTACCATTGAGTATGCTGTTAGTTGTGGATTTTTCATTAAAAGCCTTTATCATTTTGAGGCAGTTCCCTTCTCGGTCTAGTTTATCGAGTGTCTTTATTGTGAAAATGTGTTCAATTCTGCAAAATACTTTTTCTGCATCAATTGAGATGTTCATGTAGTTTATTTCCTTCATTCTATTATTGTGGTGTATTACATTTATTGAATTTTGTATGTTGAAACACACTTGCATTCTGAGAATAAATCCCACATGGTCAAGTTATAATCCTCTTAATAAGCTGCTGAATTTGGTTTGCTAGCATTTTGTTAAGGAATTTTGCATCTATATTTATGAGGAATATTGATTTGTAGCTTTCTTTCCTTTTGGTTTTGGCATGCGGGTAATGTTGGCTTCATGGAATGAGTAAGGAAGCATTCCTTGCTCTTCAACTTTTTGGAAGGTTTTAAGAAGAATTAGTGTTAATTCTTCTTTAAACATTTGATATAATTCACCAGTGAAGCCATCTGGTCTGGGCTTTTTCTTATTTGGGAGGTTTTTGATTACTGATTCATTACTGTGTTCTTGTTAGTCACAGCTCTATTCAGATTTTCTATTTCTTAATTCAGTTTGGCATATTGGAAATTTTTCAATTTCATCTAGGTTATCTAATTTTTCGGTATACCACTGTTCATAGTATTCTTTATAATCTTTTTTAATTCTGTAAAATCAGTAGTAATGTCCCCACTTTCTTTCATGCTTTTGTAACTTGAATCACCTCTTTTTTTTAGTCAATTTAGCTAAAGGTTTGTCATCTCATTGATCTTTTCAAAGAGCTAATTTTTGGTTTTGTTGCTTTTTCCCTATTACCTTTTTTATATCTATTTATTTGCACTATAACCTTCATTAATTCAGTCCTTCTGTTAGCTTTGGGCTTAGCTATTTCTAATTCCTTAAGGTGTACAGTTAGATTATTGATTTGAGGTCTTTCTTCTTTTTTAATGTACGTGACTATGGTTATAATTTTCCTTCCTGTCACTGCTTTCCCTACATCTCTTCAGTTTTGACACAGTGTGTTTTTATTTTCATTTGTCTCAAAGTATTTTCTAATTTTTCTTGTGATTTCTTTTTTGACCGATTGGTTGTTTAAGAGTGTGCAGTTTGATTTCCACATACTTGAGAAGTTTTCAGTTTTCCTTTGTTACTGATTTCTAATTTCATTCCATGTGATCAGAAAATATACTTCGTATTATTTCAATCTTTTAAACTTATTAAGACTTGTTCTGCGGCATAAGAAATGGTCTATCCTGAAGAATGTTCCATGTGCACTGGAAAAAAAGTCTTATAGGGCGGAGTGTTCTGTACGTTTCTGTTTAGGTCCTCTTGATTTATAGTGTTGTTCAAGTCCTCTGTTTTCTTATTAAGCTTCTCTCTGGTTGTTCTATCCATTATTGAAAGTGGGTCTTGAACTTGCCAACTATTATTATGGAACCATCTATTTCTCCCTTCAATTGTGTCACATTTTGATTCATGTATTCTGGGGCTCCTTTGTTAGGTGTGTATATGTTTATAATTGTTATATCTTCTTTCTGTATTGAAACTTTTATCAATATATAGTGTTCTTCTTTGTCTCTTGTAAACTTTTTGGTTTCAAAATCCATTTTCTCTGACAATAGTGTAACCACTCAAGCTCTCTTCTGGTTACTATGTGCATGGAATATATTTTTTATTCTTTTGCTTTCAACAGTTTTGTGTCCTTATATCTAAAGTGTGTCTCTTCCAGACAGCACATAATTGGATCCAGTTTTTTAAAAATATGTAATTTGCCAGTCTCTGTCTTTTAGTTGTAGAGTCTAATCCATTTATATTTAATGTGATTACTTATAAAGAAGGATTTCTTCTGCCATTTAACTCTTTGGTTTTTGTGTGTCTTACGTGTTTTGTGTTCCTCATTTTCTCCATTACTGCCTTTAAAAAAATATTTCGCTGATTTTTTTTTGTATATGCCTCTTTGATTCTCTTCCTTTTAAATATATGTTTAATTAATTTTCTTAGTGGTTTTCTTGGGCCTACAATTAACATCTTAAACTTATAATGAAATCTCATTTGCATAATACTAACTTAGTTTTAGTGGTATATTAACATTGTCTTCCTTTACGTCTCTATTCCATCTCCTTTATGTGATTATTGTCACAGATTATATCTTTATATGTTGGATGTCCATTAACATAGGTATATAATTTAAATAAATTTTCCTCTTAAATAAGAAAGAGAGAGAGATTACAAATCAATAGAAAAGTACATGAATACTGGCTTTTATATTTATCTATGAAATTACCTTTACTAGTGCTCTGTAACAAATGTTTTGTCTTTGAGTTACTGTCTAGTGTTCTTTTAATTGAGACTGACTTTTTTTTTTAGTATTTCATGTAGGGCTGATGCATTGGTAATAAATCCCTCAGCTTTTGTTTATCTTGGAATGTTTTAATTTCTTCCTCATTCTTGAAGATTAATTTTGCCAGATACAAAATTCTTGGTTGACAGTCCTTTCAGGACCGTAAGTACATAATCCCACCGCCTTCTGACCTTCATGGTTTCTGATGAGAAATCAACTGTTAATCTTATTGAAAATCCTTTGTACGTGATGAGTCAATTTTCTCTTGCTGCTTTCAAAATTCTCTGTCCTTGGGTCTTTATAACTTGACTATAATATATCTCAGTGTGGACTCTTTCAGTTCATCCTTCTTGGAGTTCTTTGAGATTCTTGGATGTGTATATTCATATCTTTCATCAGGTTTGGGAGGTTTTGGGCCATTATTCCTTCAAATATTTTTCTGCTCCTTTCTCTCTCTCCCTCTCTGTCTCTCTCTCTCTTCTCCTTCTGAAATTCCTACTATGCATATGTTGGTATGCTTGATAGTTCCCATAGATCTCAGGCTTTGTTTTACTTTTTTTCATTCTATTTTATTTCTGCTCCTGAGAGTGGATAATTTCAAATGTCTTATGTAAAACTTCGCTTATCCTTTCTTCAATCTGCTTTAATCTGCTGTTGAATCCCTTCAGTGAGTTTTTCTTTGCAGCTCCAGAATTTCTGTTTGATTCCCTTTTATAGTTTTTACCTTTTTATTGATATTCTCATTTTGTTCAGACATCATTTTTCTGATTCCTTTTAGTTATTTGTCAACAGTTTTCTTTAGCTCATTGAACATATTTAAGATAGTTGATTAACATCTTTGACTAATAATTCTAATGTCTGGCTTTCCTCATAGATGGTTATATCCTATTCTTTATTTACTGTTAGTAGGCCATATTTTCCTATTTCTTTGTATGTCTTGTGGTTTTTTGTTGAGAAGTGGATGTTCTGACTATCATGGTAACTTTGTATCTTAGAAATCTAATTCTTTCACTGCTTAGTAATTACTTGTTATTTGCTGTGGAGGGCTGGAACCATCTTTTTTGGTAACTCTTCCAAACTATTTTTGCAAAGTTGGAGTCATCCAGTTGTTTTCTATTTTCTCTGTGGCTAGTCAGTGACCTGACAAATGTTTTTCAAATGTCTGACTCACAAGATAGGGAGAAGCATCTCCTGTCACGTTAAATCCCCTCGTTGGGAAGCCACTTACGCCCGTGGGGGCCCAAACAATTTGTGTTGGTCCCTCAGCATTCAAAAGCAGCAACCAGCAACCTAATCACACAACTCCAAATCTGGGAGGACACACCTTATTTCCCACCCTGGCTCCAGCAAGCTGCACTGGGAATATGTGCCACTGTGCTTATAGCTGCCTGCCCTGGGGTTGGGGAAGGGGACCTGAGAGCCACTTGTGCAGGAAAGCTGAAACTGACTGGAATTTACCAGTCTCTCCATCAAGCTCTCCCCCGGATGCTGCACTTGTTCTGGCAGACTCAGAGTTCCCAAACAGTGGCTTCAGACAGCTCCTGCCAGTTCAAGTGCTGTTTCAGTGGAGATATGGACTCCTGGAGCTTCCTTCTTTGTCATCTTCCCTAATGTCACTCTGGCAAATGGTCATCCAAACCCAAATGTTTGCCTGCTTTTCCCATCTGAGGGAAAGCACACAACTCTCAAGGTTCTCTTCAGCTGGGAACTTGTATATCACCACTTCCTATCTGAGTGAGAATCAGAAGCAAGTTCTGAGAAAGTGAGACTTCCTTTTCTCAGTGCCTAATACAGTGGTGGCACATGGCAGAACTGCAAAAATAAATGTCTACACTACATTTGCCTGGGGCTTCACCTTTCCAAAACACAATCACTGCTACTCCTCAGCTTATCAGGTATTATTAAGCTCACTTTACAGACAAGAAAACTAAGGCCCAGAGGTATTAATTGACTTTCTCAAGGTTACAAAAGAAGTGAGTGTCAGAGTCAGGACCAACACCTCAGATTTCTAACTGCAGTTTTGCTACTACCTGTCTATCATTTATTTAGCATCATACTATATTCTCAGCATTGTACTAAATTAGCTTCCTTAATATTTATGCTACCCTGACAAGTGGGTGCTGGAAACAACAACTGTGAGGAAGCAAGGGCAGCAGGGGTTGGGCAGCAGGAGTATGGACTGTGATGCACTTGAAACAGTTTCCTCAGACAATCTCATGGTGAGCACTGAATCTGGCCTGTCCTTTAGAGTTTTCCTTAAATTAGGTGAGGGAAATACACCATTGTACCTCCACACTGACCTGTCATTGGCTGCAGGCTGCCCCTAACGGACCAGTGTAAACTTGGGTAGGGCTGGTTCACCTGGTCTAGGGGATTTCCCAGAGAGGAACTCAGATGTGAGCCATCAGCGGCTAATACTTCCAGAAGTTGGGTATATATGTGCTTCAGACCTGAAGCGGGCTCTTGATGGTGAGTAATAATATCCTCTATAATCCACACAGTTCACTGCTGGGATCTACTTGCTTCATATAGTAAATTCCTTGGGAAACTTAAGAGGAAGGCTAATAAGATCACCATTTGTGGTCTCAGGGCCACAAATAATACTCATCATCTCCCTCCTATACTCCTCTTTCTAGATTTATCTCTTCCTCAGCTAGCATCTCTGCTGGTCTGGGTAGGGTGACTCAGATCTTTATTCCCAAGGGACTGAGCCCTTGATCACCGTGGCCATCTCAGGATACACTTGTCTATCTACTGTCATATTTGGGTGGGGGAACCCCAAAAGATTTTCTAATGGATCATTTGGATGCCAGATTATGTTACCCTGCTCCGATTGTGAATAGCAGCCATACTGCCTCCTAATAATTGGAGTCAATTACCCTTAAAGTATGGGAATTCTTTCCTTGCCTGCTGTTCTCTTGGCAGAAGGAACCTGAAGTAACTGGGTGGAAGACATAGTTTAATGTTTAATGGGACTTTTGACATGCCCCCTGGTGGAAAATATTTCCCCCTTGGGAAACAAGTCATTAGATTCACAGAACCTGTTGTTCTGGGGAGCACTAATTCCCCAATGCCGATCACTGAGTGTGATGGTGAGCAGATTCCACTCTCCTTCGATCCTTTAGTTTCTACCCATGTAGTCCATCCATTGAGAACACAGAACCATTAGGTCAATGAGTAGGTTGTATATTACATCCTGGAGATGGAGCCTCGTTCTCACAAGGTATTATCTCCAAGTGGAGCCTCAGCTGTGCCTTTGAAAGGCCATTCCATCACCATTTCAGGACAGAAAGTTTTTGGTGGGAAGTATGTGATGGGCCAGTGGACCCTACAGGTTATGTGTTCAATTCCACACCTCCTTTCTTGTAAAGCAGGTCCTGTGGTCCAAGGTGATGAGTGTGAGATCTTATCTTAGTAGGTCAGACACTATGTAAGCCCTTGGACAGTGGTGTTAGCTGAAGCCCTACAGGCAAGAATGGTAAGCCCATCACTGGAACTTGGCCAGATTCACTTAATATTAATTCTGTCTCTTTCAGGATGCAAGACATCCAATGTTCTTATCTTCTCAGGGGGCAGTGCTGTTTCCTGGGCTTAGCATTGGTCTCTTTTGCTGGCAAGTAGGATGTTTCACAGTGAGAGTAGCTAAGTCGACCTTAGAGAGTAAGAGGGACCCTGTGTTATTGGGCCCATTCATAGCCTCCATACTTGCCACTATGGATACTCTGCTCATGAAACTTTTGTGACGGTACTGGGACATGTGATGACAGAGGCTGACTGATATCAGCTGATTGAGTCACTTTGTCTACCAGGTTTTTCATGCCTCTTATGTGATAGAAACTCTTGGATGAGTATTAGGATGTAATACAAAGATCTTCATACTTCATGCTCATTGCCATTTTTCCCTCCACATGCCTGTCTCCTTGTCCCCTACTTTCTAAACTTTCTCCTTCCAGGTCCCAGTCAAGCCAGCCATGCTATTCATCACTGCTCATGAGCCTACACATGTTCTTACTCTGAATCACTTTTTTTTCTCATTCAATGGATGAGCAGATACACTTCTCAAAGCTTGTCCATTGGGAAGATTTCTCCTCACTGCTTCCCTTCAGAACCACTCCGGAATAGGGCTGTAGAGCAGCTGCAGCCCATTATCAACTTGCACTCACATACTGAACCAATGCAAGTGTGCAGCAAGCTCAGCCTTTTTTCTCTTCCTTCACTGGGTCATAAAGAACCCCACATTCAGCTATTGGTATGAATTGAGGGAGACTTCACCAGGAAACAGTGGGTGGACAACATGAAGGTTTGAGCCATCTGCTCATGCAGTTTATTTGTGTCCTCTTATCCCAGCTGTTTGTATCCCAGTTGTACTATTTCCACCTTATGATCTACTCCTGCTGGGCCTGCCCAATCTTATGACTTAGTAGGTCTTACAGAACCAGCTCAAACAGATTGTTATGGCTACATGATCAGTTGGTGCTCCAGGCTTAGGCCTTCTATCTCTACCAGGGCCCAGTAGCATGTTAAGAGCTGTTTTTAATGGTTGGAATTTTTCATGGGCAATCTGGAGACCCAAGATTTTCAAGTGTTTGACTCAGCTGTCCCTATCTCATGTATAGGGTCCCATTCTTCCCAATTGGCACCCTGACCTTGGTGTGCACTCTTCCTGAGGTTGAAAATTCAGTCTCCTCTGGATGTCCAACTTGTTTCATGTGCTTACTTGCCATCCATAGATTATCTTGAGATCTCTTCATGAAGTCCTAGGTTCTGAAGATTTTCTTTTGTTTTCTTTGTGATTTTGTTTTGATTGTTCAAATTGAGCAACAGTCTTATTGGCAACCATATGTCTTGCCTCTAGGAATATCATGCTTCATTAACATCTTCCACAGCTCTCTGCAGGTCAGGCTGCCTGATGATCACTTTAGCCTTGCTGCTCCTTATGATAATTGCACCCACCTTGCTTCTGATGCTTAAGGACTGTTATCTGGCCTTTTTTATTTTGGAATATTATTATGTCTACTGTTTATCTAGGACCTCAGTTATCAGCTCTGCCTAGAAAGGACAGCCACCATGAAATCAATGATGCTGCTGTCCTTCATTCCTTATCACTTTGGTGAATGACGTTACCTCTGAGTCCTTTCTGCATAGCCAGCAACTGAGTTTTTTGGCCTATGTAGTATCTGGATTCTAGCAAGCCTGCTTTGAGCCATTTGAATCCTTATTTCACTGTCTGTCACAGTGTTGTGCATTCTAACTTTAGCGCAGGTCTTTGTTTATTACAAGATTTCAGAGCGTTCTTAGCAGCACATTAGCCTTGTCTCCTGGGG
The DNA here is from genome assembly GCF_021613505.1 of Equus quagga. Lineage (NCBI taxonomy): Eukaryota > Metazoa > Chordata > Mammalia > Perissodactyla > Equidae > Equus > Equus quagga. Next base: position 11,788,023 of record NC_060271.1, on the reverse strand, counting down.
TCCTTGACAGAGTATTAAAACCTACATCACAGGAGAAGAGTTCATATTGATAAATTTCCCCTTATCTAACTCTATGTCCTGTCCCCTTGACCTAGAATCCTTCTGCTCCTGTCGGTTATCTCGGGTAGGTCCTTCATCTCCTCCAGGTGATATCTGCTTTCATCTTCACCAGACCCAGCACTTTCCTGGCTGCGTTCTGTTGTGATTTAACTCTAGTTATTGGTCTGGTGGTAGGAAGAGAGGTGGGAGTAGATCCTGAGGGAGGAACATTTTGTTGTGCTAGGTAGAGGCTTCTGTACTTCCTTAAGCAAAGGCAGGGAGCTTGCCTTTAAGAGTGAAAAGTAGCCACTTCTGCATGCTGGAATTCTTCAGGGGGAATCCGGGGACCCAAGATTTTCAAGGGCATTGACTCGGTTGTCCCTATCTCGTGTACTATGGTCTCATTCTTCCCAATGGGTACCCTGACCTTGGTGTGGCAGTCTTGATGAGGGTGAAAATTCAACCTTCTCTGGAGCTCTGCTCTTCCTGGAATTAAGCCCTGGAGCTGATCTTCAGTGTTTTCTGCCCTCTGTCTGTGGCTGGGCTACCAAGGAGAGGGAAGCAGCTTTGAGCCATCAGCTACCAACATAGCAGGGAGCCTGGAGAATGAGAGCCTTGGTTCTGCAGGGGGATCTTGAAGATGAACCAGGGCTTCTACTGCAAGCCCTATGAATAAACGCTATAAAATGCCCATGTTACAGTAGAGGAAACTGAGTCTCCAAAGAGGCAAAGCAACTTGCTCAAGGCTGCACGGAGAGTAAATAGTGCCCATGATTTGAAATCGGTTTGTGCTGAATACTGAGCCGGGGACCTTACTCTATATGCTATATTGTCTTGGATGTGTTTGCCAAGTACGTCGGCTCAAACACCTGCTTCATTACTTGGACAAAGCCCTCAGTTAACTTTTGGATTCCTTTCTGCGGTAGGCAGAACAACGGCCCCGCAATACGTCCACGTCCTCATCCTCAGACCCTGAGACTATGTAGCCCTACACGAGAAAAGGGCTTTGCAGATGTGATTAAGTTAAAGACTGTGAGCTGAGGAGATTCCTGCATTATTTGGGTGGGTCCCATCTAATCACATGGGTCCTTAAAAGCAGAGACCCTTTCCTGGCTGTGCTCAGAGGGAGATGTGACTCCAGAGGAGGGTCAGAGAGATGCAATGTTACTGGCTTTAGATGGAGGATGGGATCCATGAATCAAGGAGTGCGGGTGGTCTCTAGAAGCTGGACAAAGCAAGGAAATGCATTCTCCTTTAGATCGTCCAGAAACAAACGCAGCCCTGCTGACACCTGATCTTACCCAGTGAGACCCATGTTAGACTTCTGGCCTACAGAACTGAATGATGATAAATTAGTGTTACTTTAAGCCACTAAGTTTGCAGTAATTTGTTACAGCAGCAATAGAAAACTAACACACCTTTCTCTGAGACTATTCCTGCCTCCTGCATTGGTGTAGCTACGACAGGTGGTCAGTCTTAAGTGACAAATCTTGAGGTCCTCTCCACAGAAGCGGAACCAGATGCCAACCGTGAAGCTGACTCTCTTTGTCCTCTGACACTCCCCTGACTTGTAGGGAGAACAGATATCCATTCACTTGGGACAACTCGGGGGTAATAGGACCTTTTGTTTTTGAGGTTTGGCAGGAAGTGTCTCCCTCTGAGTCAAAGCTTTTTACACAGACAAGTAAGGAAGGGATGAATACCCCACCCTCAGCTGCACCATGGGAAGGGGGGAGATTAGGGGATTGACAACGTGGTCCTGACAGGCTCAGTGGCAGGGGAGGGCAGTGATTCCCTTGAAATTAAATTACCTCGTGCACAGGGAGGTTCTA
>NC_060271.1:11771992-11786052 GCF_021613505.1 Equus quagga | reverse complement strand
GATGTGTGTCTTGAGTAGAGGTATTTGTTTCTTGACTGTGAAGTCTTGGAGGCAGGGACGGTGTCTTTTATCTCTGTATTCCCATCTCCCAGCACAGGACTTGGCACACAGAGGCAGGCTTAGTACATAGTTTTCTAATTGAATGAAGTTAATTGAATTGGGAAGAAAAACCCCAGTGTGGCAGAAAATAAAAGTAGACATTAGTACTGACCTAGACCTTGAAGTGCCTAGTGCTTTCCTGTCCTCTACTGGCAGCCACAGCCTGCAGCCAATGTCTATGAGGAAGGACCCTGTTCTAGGAGAAACCAAATCCTAGAGCCAATTTCGGGAAGAACAATTTGCTTAAAGCCTGTTCTGTGAACGTTGATCCACCATTTGAAGAATTCACAGAATTATGGATGGAGAAATATCTTGTTTCTAGTAATGACTTACAGTGTTTGTGGAAGTTCCTGTTTCACAGGACGATTTCAGGAGCCCTGGAGGATTTTCACGGCAGCCGCTCTGGAGTGGACTCGTCCAGCTCAACAGCTGTCTTGAGTGTGCTTTAGATTTTACACACCAGGAAGCTTTCGAAGGCGTGTGTCATACATGGAATAGTGGATCTTCTCTCAAAAGCAGTGGATGGTCCTCATTGTGATGCTTCTTGCCATCGTTGGACCGTGTAGACCCTGGGACCATAGTATGTAAAGAAATTCATGTAAAGAAATTTGCCGACTGGAAAAGTTGTCATCATTGTGTGAATATTAACATGCAGTCCAATTCTATTGGGATAGACTGAAAATATAGAGAAGACACACATTGGGGTGAAACTTTCTTCCAATGACTACTGTAACCTTCCATGTATATGGCTGAACAGTTCAGACAAGGAAGTGGCTGGAAATCCACACACACGGGAACATCACTCAAACAGTGAGTGGCAGATTAGAGAATTAAGGAGAAAAGGCCCTGAGCTGGACTGTGAATGTGAGAAGAGAGAAACCAGCTGTTAAGATGACTGATAATTGATAAAAACAACCATCTGAAGTTTAATTTTCATGAAAAATTCTAATTCTGAAAAGTCATACTCCTAAAGAGTGGAAAACACCAGAATACACTGAACTTTGGAACAGCCACTGTCACTGATTGTGGCAGCCACTGGGAAAGTCAGTGGGTCAAAGTCCTTGTGGCATCCCCAGAAATGCCACCTTTCTTTTGTGTAGAGACACACACTTCCTTCCCAACACACCGACAGACAAGGGGCATAATGCAGACACCATATGAACATAAGAGGTCGCAAACATCGGCTGTGCACCCAGTGACACTCCTCCCTCAAGTATTGGAAGTCTCACCTTGATCCTCCTGAGAAGGGCCCGAAAGCGTGGCTGTGTTGAGCAGGACCCAGTACCATCCGCGAAGGATCAAACACCTGCAGAGAGAGCCCCAGGACCAGGACAGGTGGGGTCAAGTCCCTCCTTCCAATCCACGAAGGGACAGGACTGCCTGAGGTGGGAGTGGGAGGAGTTGTTGGTCTGGAGAGATCATCCCATCCCTTCCTCCCGCGACCATCACACCTCTGGTTCGGCCACACCTCTGGGTTGTGGTGAAGGGCATAAAAGGAGAGCACAATCGTGAGTCCTGTGGGGCGAAAGCAGAAGAGAGCAGACTGATCATACACCTGGGGTGGGTCCCTGTCCCTGTGGCAGGAGGGGGCATGTGCATGCAGGAAAGACGTGAGAGCCACTTCCCATCACTCTGAGTGGAATGAGCCTGCTGCAAGAGAGGTGGGGTGGATACGGCAAAGCTCATGTGCACAGATTAGGAGGAGATAACCAGGACCCAGGATTGAGAAGCAAGAAAGAATTGGGGGCTTACTTTTTGGAGCAACTCAAATGACAACTCATGTTTATCAGGTGCCATCCATGAGCCCTTGCGGGGGGAGGTCTATGCATTAACCCATTGAATCCTACATCCATCCTGCAGGAAAGGATCTCGTAGGCGCATTGTTCAGATGAGGCACCTGAGCCTCAGAGAGACTGAGCGACTTGCCTATGATCACACAGGTAGGATGTGGCAGAGCTGGGCTTCAAATCCAATGGAAGGTGGGCCAGAGGGTTGTCTCCAACTGTGGCAGGGGTCTCACATCTGGTAGTCAGCTGCTCTCTGCCTGTGGGGGTCCTCAGATACTGGGCGATCTGATCCATGACAGTGGATTCCCTGATCTCCCTCATTTGCTTAGATCCCATAAGGAAAGAACCACATCTCCCCCGACCCCTGTCTGATTGTCTCTCCAGCCCTCATATCTCAGGGAATTTGCATATTAGGGCTAATTACCTAGCCCACATTCAGAGGCTAGCATTTGTTTATTGAATTTTGCTGGGTTCAATGTGTGTGCTAGGCATTTCACATACCTCATCCTAACTACAATGTAAGTATTGATTTTCCTGAGGGGAAAACAAGACCCAGAGAGGTTCAGAGCTGCTCTAGGACACATAGATATCTGACCTTCCTTGTTGCACTCTTGCAGAGTGCTCAGGTTAGGGAACGTGATGAAGTTCACACCTCTGGGTAAGGAGCATCCATCAGGGATGTTGAGGGGCTTGCTGAGCTCTGTGCCAATGCCTGGTACCCATGGAAAGAGTTGGAGTGCCTCCTTGATGCACATGGTGGTGTCAGACAAGTGGTCCAGGTGGTTCCTAAACCAAAGCCCAACCTGAAGGGCCGGCAGTGTCCGGGCAGACCAGGGGCTTCTCTAGCTGAGTGGGCAGGGCTCTCCCATCTCTTGAGCACTCACCAGCTGATGGAGGCACCATCCCGCAGGAGGCTCTGGATCTCCTCCCGGAACCTCTGCTGATGCTCGGGGTGCGTGACAAGAGCATAGAGGATCCAGGAGATGCCACTGGCTGTGGTGTCAGGGCCTTCAAACATGAACATGTCCACCTCAGCACGAGGTCCTTGTCAGACAAGCTGCTCACATTCTCCATCTGGGGAAAGCACGCTGAGAGGTCAGGGTTTGTCCCTTCTTCTGCTCTCCTGTGCAAAGCCTCAGGCCTCGCCTACACACACTCACTCTGGCAATGAGGAGGATGTCCAGGAAATCCAAGTGTCTCTTCTTCCTCCTGAACTTCTCCAGCTCTCCCTCTTTCTGCAGGTGAGACATTCTCAGCTTGATCCCTTGGTCTGTCCCAGAACAGTGGTTCCCAGGCAGAGCTGGAAGCTCTGGCTGCTCAGATGCAGCAACCCACAGTAGCCCCATCTTTCCCCTGCCCCAATCTTGGTGCCAAGTTGATCAGGATGAGTCTAGCATTGGGCGTGCACATTAGGGGTGAGAGCTCTTGCATCATCTGATTGCAGGTCAGGCCTCCTCTCAATAGCACAGCTCATGGAGGCTCTGCTTGAATGCTGCTGGAAGGGTTCTCATTCAGCTATGACCAAGGTGGTGCCACTTGTAAATCCCTGCACAACACCTGGCACAATGATATCTCATTTCCCACCCCCTGCTCCAGGTGTGGGTGTGTCCTAGTTCCTGAAGGGGTGGCAGGGGTCCGAGCTCTGCCTGAGAGGTCAAGGGTAGTCCCCTTGGGATGTGTCTGATGAAGGAAGGGAGCAGCCCAGGAGCTGGAGTCCAACCTGTGTGTTCCTGGGCGAGCTGGCAGGCCTGGTGGCTCCAACATCCATCAGGGGTCAACCTGTAGATGATGTCATTCTGGATGAATACATTCCTCATCCGTGGAAAAACAAGATTGTTCAGGTGCCCAATGACCTGGATGTAGGATTGGGAGTCCCTAAAAGAAGAGGATGCAGAAGAGACTAGAGTAGAGGCAGGCCTCTGACTTGGGGGTGCAGTGGGGCTCTGGGTGGAGGTTTCCTTAGTCAGTGGGGACAGGCATTAGTCATTGCTGTCCTATAGCCCTTGAGACCCTCAGTCCCTCATTATAAGTGGCGTGGGCAGTCAGGCTTCTACCTTTGCCCAGGATCAGTGATCTGTGGCTGAGTCAGGTTTTGGTCTGGGATGGAATCTGACCATTGTTAGGGGTTCTTGGCAGAATGTTGTTTTTTGCGCTGTAAGCTTCCAAGCTGCCCCAGTGCCACTCAGGTAAGTCCATATCGTTGGTAAGAAAAGGCCCCGTGCAGCTGAAGGGTGATCACTGACCTGTCTGTTTTGACGCTGCCCTGGTGGCTGACGGCATACTTCATGATGGCATCCAGGGTCATCATGGAGACGTGCCCAAAGATGTCCAGATGTGAGTCCTGGCTGATGAGCCCCTCCCATTTGCCCTGTGGTGCAAGGAGAACATTGATCCTCCTGTGCTCCCCAAGAAGACCCATGATGACAAGGCCAGGCTCTCTCTCTGTCTATCTAAATAGGTTTTAGAGATTTCCTCTCTTTCTAAACAGATGCATTATAGCAAATTAAGACTAAGCAAGTGTTTTTGATGTGAGGTCTATTTTTTCAGAAACGTTATTTTTTAATTAATAATGATCTCTCATAATAGTCTGAATTCGTATTAATTTTAGGCACCATTTACAATGATAAAATCCTTTTGGCAGAGCAGAAAACATGGTTTCTCAGGTGACAAAAGGGGAATCTTCCCTGTCTTGTGGCTAAGCTAGAACTGAGGGACAGGTGAAGTCCAACTTTAGGGAACAAATGTGTCAATGGAAGAGAAAGCCTCAGGAGTTAATACTTGGGGCATTTAAGGAAAGATCATCAGGGACTTCAATTCCTTTCATTCCTCAGATGTTAGCTTGAGGACAGCTGGTGCGAAATTCCAGTCCTGATAGGAGATGATGTGATGGCAGGACCTGATTCTGATCGGTGGGTGGGGCCCAGGCAGTATAGACCTGAGAGTGTCTTAGGGTGTAGACTTGGTCTCCATTTTCTTCCATGGAGTGTCTCAATGCCATGCGGAAGCCCTGGGCTCCAGGCCAGAGCCCACCTGAGTGACATCCTGGCTTGGCCACCTTATGCTGAAGCTGCCACTGACCAGGCCCACAGAGTCAGCTTGTGCTATCCACGGGGAAGGACCCTTGCTCTAGTCCATGGGGATGAAGATGTGGCGGTGGGAGGAGAGCCCACCTTGTATCCACCATGGCCCTCCTTTCCCTTGGCAATAACCAAAGTGTGGATCCAAGCTGGTGTGTAGGTACTCTCCTGTTCCATCTACTTGGGGGAAGCTCGGTCTCAGAATAAAATCTGAGTGGATTATTCTGGGCGCCTGTGTCTGGTGGATGTTTGACAGACACATTTGTCATGAGTGGACTATGTAAGGTTTTTGTGTGTGAACATGTGCAGGCTAGAGAGGAAAGGACTTACCAGCATCACCCAGACTCAGTCAGCCATGAGCCCCATGTAGGGCTTCAGGGTATCATAGTGGAAGTCTGGGGTCAGCATCCGCCAGTGCTGGAACCACATCTGCCCATTCAACCAGAGCAAACCATACCCTCAGCTTGTGACGGGTGTGTGTGTGAAGGTAGGAAATGGGATCAGAGTGATGACTGCAGACAACTTTGGAGGAACCAAGGATGTCACAAGAAGGCTCATCATGGATAAAGACAGGAAAGGCCAGTACACTTCAGGACTGAGAGTTTTCCCAGATGGCTGGTACATAGGAAGTGATTATGACAGCTATGAGATAAAGGCTGAAAAAGACTAGGGGCAGGTCATAGACGGACTTCAATAAAAGTCAGGCTGAGATCGTCTGTGAGGACTGATAAGTGACGTGGAAGAAGCTGAGCTTCAGGAGGGCTCTCACAATCTTTAGGAAGGGGGAGGATCTTGTTACAAGGAGAGAAATGAAACTTGATCCAGAGATGAGGGTGATGACATGGTGGCGGGGCGCCTGTTGTTCTCTGTGAGCCAAACAGATAGCTCCTGGCAAACCAAACTGGCAGGTGGACTACAGTCCTAGTTAGACAGACTTCCCAATCCAGGGTGCCAGGAATCTGCGATATCCTTGAGACATTGGGTCTGAAAGGTAAGGAAGGGCATTACAGGAGGCTGGAGGGGACCAAACAATGCCTATGCCACCTCTCACTTGCCTCCCATCCCTACCTGTGTCTGTCTTCATAGTCACTGTGGGCTCAGGGTGGCAGACTCGGTGTCCTAGCAGCAGGACTCCCACAGGACCAAGACGGTGAACCTGCAAGAAACATAGGCTCTCTCCTCAGTGCCTGAGAAAAGACAGAAGCCTGTGGTTTTCCTCCAGTTTGTGGCTCAGCCATCCCATGAGAGATGAAGCCAATTAGAGACGCCAAACCCAAGTCAGTGTGCAAGAGAAATTGTCTTTCAGATCTGGGGCAATTTACGTAACAGATCATCTTCACTTGGTTAAAAATGAAAGAAAGAAAGAAAAGAAAAACGAAATTCAGTCCCACAGAGCTATTTAAGCCTTCAGTTTAGGCAAATAGTATTGGCCTTAGGTTGGTTTGTGTGCTGGAACAATGCTTGTAAGAGTCAGGTATTGATGGCTGAACTGCGAGTCTCTTCTGGAATTTCACTGACCCAGGGGCATGGACCCAAGAGAGAAGAGATGCTCCAGCTAGGATGCAGGTTTTACTCTCACCTGATCTCCCCAGGATCACCTTCATGTAGTCAGGGTCATAGCCCAGGAGGGTATCCTTATTTCCCCACAGTTTACCTGTAATATCTGTGATGTCTGTGCGGCAACCTCGCTTCCCCACAACCAGTGAGGACAGGCACCCGGGAACTTCTCTACCCATTTCATTAACTGTTGAAGCTCCTCACCATTTTCAAACTGTCCCCAAGAGAAAGGTAAATCAATAAAACCCTTCTCGTTCCAGGGCTGGAGTGGGGATGAAGGGCAGGATGGGCACAGGGAGGTAGTTCTAGATCTATCAGCAGAAGGAAGAGTTTAGAACAAGAGTTTTCACAGGACCTGGGCTCTGCTCCATACTTTGCGCGCTGTCCAAAGTTTGTCCTAAGGCCAGATTCTGCCTCATTGTTGATGAAGCTGTGGGCCCTTACCCTGAACTGCCTAGAGAAATTAGGTCAGACATGGACTCCATAGTGTACAAAACTTTTTCACAGACTTAATATATTAGAGTTATTGCTCGAAGTGTGTCCCTCTCAAATTCATGTGTTGAAGTCCAAATCCCCAGTACCTCAGAATGTGACTTTATTTGGAGATAGGGTCTTTACAGGGGAATCAAGTTTAAGTGAGGTCACTAGAGTTGGCCCTAATCCCATATGACTGTGTTTCATACAAAGGGGAAATTTGGACACATAGACAGACACACATTGAGAGAAGATGATGTAAAGATATGGATGGAGAAGTGAGTGATTTACTAGCCAAGGAGACAGCCTGCAGCAGATGCCTCCCTCCCTGCCTGCACAAGGAACCGACCCGACTCATTCCTTGATTTTGGATGTCTACTCTCCAGAACTGTAAGACACTAAATTTCTGTTGTTTTAGCCACCCAGTTTGTGGTGCTTTGTTATGGCAGCCCTAGGAAACTAGAACAATTATGTAATGCTGAAGGCAAACCCCAGTAAGGGATGGATTATTACTTGATCCTGTTTCACTGAAGAATGAGGAAACTCACTGAAGGTTGAAGGTTATGCCCAGGTGAGCTGCATTTCAACCCAAGCTTGCTGACCGCAAGGTGACCTTCCCAGAGGTTCTGAAGGCTCCCTGGGTGTCTCCATTATCACATTTCTCCTCGATGTTCTCATTGCTGTGCACCACGTTGGCAAAGTTACCATTAATATCTGTGATCTCTGTGTTCTTGAGGCCAGCATAGAGCATGGTTCATAGGAATTATGCCTGACTTTCAAAGAAGGAATTAGTGCATGAAGGATTGAATGAGGACATGTAGGACAGTGAATGAGTGAGTCTTCATTAAAATTCTTGTTGCAAATGACAGATATAATCTTGAGCTAATGTAAGATAAAAAAGGGACAAAAGATATCTGAGGATCCAGGGGTGTCTCATGGAGCCCAAGGGCAGGGGGCAGCACGAGTGTGGAAGGGGCAGAACCAGAGACTGGAGAGCTGCCAGGACTGAGTCTCTCATTCTTTCTCTCTGTACATGCATGCATTCATTCTCTCAACAGATAGTTATTGAGGCTCTATCTTGTCACAGACATGTTTCTAGAAGTTGGTGATATAGCCACGAATAAACAAACAATGGTCACTGTCCTTTGGAGCTGGGTCTCTGCCGTGGAGAATGGCCATTGTGCCCTCCTGGGGTTGGCACACTACTGTCCTACCACATGTCATGTCTGAGTGGCCCTGTGACTCCTACTCTGAGAATGTGATTGTAATATCATGGCCAAGGGGTCCCTTTGCTACAATCAATGGTGCCTGGGGTTAAATAGGTCTTTCAGAGGCCCAGCCTTTGTGGGGGAAGAGATCTCAGAGCAGGTGAGCTGGGCAGATATCCCAAAGTGTTTCTACTACCATGAATGCAAAAATACATGAATGAGTAGACGACTAGCTGGAATCACTCATTCATTCATTTGATAACTATGTGTGGAGAACTTACTTTGTGTCAAGTGCCATCCACATCGCTGGAGATTCAACAGTGAATAACTCAAGTCCCTGCTTCCATGGAGCTTATGTTCTAGTGGGGGCAGGGGTGGCGGTGGGGCAGACAATCCTGCCCTTACCTGAGAGGCATCTTGCTTGAATTACTTCGGAAGGCCTCTCTGTGGTCCAGGTCATGTCCATCACTGGTGCCGCCCTTCTCCTTGGATGCAGTGCAGGGACTGACCAGTGGTAGCCTCTTACCACACCAGCTATGTTACCTGGTCCTCTAGGATCCCCTCATAATGGCCAAGCAGTGGCCTAGGGACCCTTTTGAGCACAGCAGCATGCCTCCTTTCTGATTGCTTGGTGCCCAAGAAAGTCAGCTTCCTGAAAACCCTGCCCCTTGGCACTGTCATTAGTTCCCCTCAGGGACCCCAAGGAGCAAAGCTCTGTTCTGCCTGTCCATTCTCCTCTCTGGGCCATTCTGGTGCCCACTGGTCTGTCAGCTCTCCTGTCAATGGCTGCGGCTGCTGTCTGTCCATGAGCAGATCTGGCCAGAGCCAGTTGAGACTCTTACATCAGAGATGGTGCCCATGGTGGCAGAGGCAGTAACCATGTAGGCAAATACGCATGTCCCTCTGGGCTCCAGGCTGGGGCCACTCAGCAGGTAGTGCTCCACTGGAGCTGTCCTCCCCTGGCTGCTCCTGGGAACTGCACCCACAAAGGCACTGCCCCAAAGGGAGACACAAAGAGAGTAGGCTGACAGGTACTAATGGGGCCACACAGCCCATATCTCATGGGGGGGCTCTGCTGACAGAGCAGCTATGCCCGGAATAAGAGGGAGGACATGGGGAAATACGGGGCTATTTGGATCCCGAAGTTGAGTCCCCTTTCATAGTTCCTGCTGGATTTTGCCCCTATTTAATGCAGTGAGTTTGTTAAGCCTACAAAATGCTTGTCCTTCACAGGCATTGATATTATTTGAAATCATAGAAATTAGAGTGAGTGGAACTGTGACCCTTGTCTGTGCCTGACCCCATTTGAAGATTATAATAACTCACTTGAGTACCAGTATGGTCATCACTCCCAATTTACAGATGAGGAAACTGAGGCAAAGCGTGGGCATTCAAAGTATGTGGCAGAGCTGGGATGTGAATGCAGGTAGCTTGGCAACAGAGCCCATAGGCTTAACTGCCCCACCTGTCACTTGACATCTGGCCTGAAAGATTAGCTTCAGCCTAATTACAAGGGGCATTCTAATTCCTGACTCAGCCAACAAGAGAGGTATTGAATAAATGAGAATCTCTGTTATAAGAGCAAGAAAAATTGGGCTGCAAGGTCTGTGAGGCCAGCAGAAGGTGAGAGGTGACTCAGCAGCAGGAGGGCGCGTTATGTAAAGAGCGATGATCTGCTTCCTGGGTCTGCCTATCAGCTCATGGCCATCCGTGTCCTGAGGAAGTCACTGGAGGAAGTTTTACTGGTTCCGTATGTGAAGTCCTAGCTCAGAAAGGTGACAACTGCATCAACAAAAGGTCACAATTTCTCCAAATCAAGAAATCATCTGGAGTCATCAGTACAACCGTTTGCGTGAACAGACTGGGCTTTGGCTGTCTCTCTGTGGCTGCTGTAACAGTTCCTGTCTGGACTCCCCTCTGCTGATCATCGCCTGGCCTCCTTCTCTGAGAAGAGAGAAGCCTCAGCTCTCTGCAACGCCCCACCTCCTGAGGCTTGTTCAGTCCACAAACCCCTGGTGAGCCCTTATCCATGAGGCCCCTCACCATGCTCTGTGCACTCCTCCTCAGGGATCAGTGCTAACAGAGCTGCCTGGGGAGGCACCGTCTGTTATCCAACCTGCAGGCTTCTCCTTGCTCTGTCACTCCACACACCTGGGTCAAGCATCCCTGTGTGTCACGGTCTGTGCTGGGTACTTGGGCACAGGAAGGGGGATGACATCCTCAACCCCAAGGAGCTCACAGTACAGGGGTTTGGGGATGAGAGGTGGGAGGCAAACAGACTCTGTTTAGTGGTGCCACTCAAATGTCACTATTCCTTATATTGGCCATCCTGGAAACCTTCTCACTCACATGTGCCAGTGACTTCTCAGGGTTTTATCAATGAAATCACCAGTGTGGAAAATTCCCCAGTCTTGGGGAAACCACCCGTTGGCCCCCTACACTTGACCTCACCCTCCTAGACTGGCAAGTGAGCCTCTTTTCCTGTGACATGACATCTTAGATTCCTGGCTATGGTTTCCACAGGGCAGGGACCCACAGAGTAATGTCTGTGTTAGGGCCAGGTAGAGAGGTTTGGGTTGAGTGACTTGGGCAGAGAAGCATCTAGAAGCCTGTTCTTTGAGAACAGCTGAGGGTGCTTGGCCTGGAGGAGGGGAGACTCAGGAATGAACAGTCACTGTCCTAAAGTGCAGGGCTGCCAGGACAGCCTTCAGATCTACCTAAGGAAGGGTTGTCTGACAGACCTGAGAACACCAGCACGGGCTCCCTGTGAGGGAGTGAGCTCCCCGGACTTGGATTAGGAGCAGAGACTTGAGAGGTAAACTGGGTTTCCCCAGGGACCATGTGCTCATCACACAAGAAGGCCCCATTTACTCCTGACTTGCTGTTTCGCACACCTAACCTCTCACTCCCATCACCCTTCTCCTTTGCTCTACCTTTTGACAGGTGACTCATCACACAACCGACGGGACCAGAGTTCTTTTCTTTCTCCCCTAAATCCTGGGCTCCTGTGCAACTCCAGGGCATCTCACTACTTACATCTGTTCAGGCCAATCTTCCCCTAGTTCTGTGATAGTTTCCGTCTCCCTGTTTTTCTGCACTCAGGACTCTTCGACCCTGACCCTTTCCCTTACTTGGCTCACCACCAGGGGCTTTTCACCAACACCACCTGGGGCAGTCGTGGAGAGGGCTTTGGAGTCAGGGAGCCTGGCTCTGAATTCTGGTTGTAACTCTTTCTTTCCCTCCCCGAGTCCTCAATTTCTTCTGTTTAGTTGGGCTCATAATGCTTGGTAATCGCTAACATTCAGAGAGCGCTTGCTATGTTCGGGGCACTGAGCAAAGAACTTTATGTGTTTTCTCCCACAAAACCCTACACAACAGATTTTTTTTAAAAAAAATTCCCCAATTCTACATGGGGAAACTGAGGCAGAAAGAGGTTCACTACTTGCTCATGGTCACCCTGTTGGTAAGAGGTGGAGCCAGGATTACACCCCAGGCAGTCTGACTCCAGAGACTTGGCTGTTATCTGTTAATGTAGAGAGATGCTTGTTGGGTTGAGCTTCCAGTCCATACATGGTGGCCCCCCAACTTTCCAGGGTGTGTTTCCTGTTTGCTCTGTTTTAGCCAGTGTTTCCAAGCAGCAGGAGAGTGTTTCAGGTTGTCAGCTCCACATATTGGCCTAAATGCGAGCCTCACAATCCAGGGCAGTTATGAGAAAGTGTCGGGTTAAACATGTGGCTAGATGTATCAGTCATTGAAAATGATGTTTCTAGAGGATTTTTAATGATATGAGGAAATCTTATAACAAAGTGATCAAAGCAGAATGTACAACTGTGTGTAGAGTATGAGCTGAACTCTTAGAAAGTTGTGCTGGCCGTGGTCAACAGTTATTAACCAGTAAGTATCTTTCCCATCCATTTGCTGTCCACACACACAAACCAAGGACTCCTTGATGGTGGTAACTAGGTCTCATACCTCCTTATGCTCCCATAGCATGGAACACAGCACTGTGCCTACTGACGGTGCCGAGAAATACTTACTGGTTTGATGATTGAAGAAAGGAGGGAATGAGGAAAATGTTGGACTGCTTGGATCACCATCTTGAACAGACCAGGTTCAGTGCTGGTTGCCATATTTTAAAAGGAAATTAGTATTTTGTTCCTGGATGATTCCTGGTTCAGTTTATAGGCAACAGAAAGGCAGAGGAAGGGGGCAGTCAATCTCAAAGGCAGCAGCTTGAAGCAATTACTCCTGTAGGTCAATCACCCAGGCTCTTCCTGTTTTGGTTTGGTAAAGTTGGGTTCTGTGGTTCTTGTGCACGTCAATATCCAGTTTTCCCAGCATCGTTTGTTGAAAAGACTGGCTATTCCTCACTGAATTGTTTTGGCATCTGTGCTGAATATCAATTGACCACATATGTGAGTGTTTATTTCTGGGTTCTCTGTTTTTCCCTTTTGTCTATATGTCTATCCTTATGCGAGTATCACAGTGGTTTGATTACTATAGCTTTGTAGTAAGTTTTGACATCAGGAGGATTTCAGAAAATCAGAAATAAAACCAACTTTGGCCTTCTGTTTTGAATCAGTTTTGACTCTTTGGAGCCCCTTGAGATTCCGTATAAATTTTGGAATGGGTTTTTTTATTTACGTAAAAATCATCATTGACATTTTGATAGGGATTGTTTTGAGTCTGTAGATTGCTTTCAGTAGTATTGTCATCTTAATATTAAGTGTTTCAATCCATTAAAGATAGAAAGTCTTTCTATTTTTTGTGTCTTTAATTTCTTTCAGCAATGTTTTATAGTTTTCAGTGTACAAGTATTTCACTTCTTTGATTAAATTTATTCCTAAGTATTTTTTTGATGCTATTGCAGATGGATTTTTAAAAGTTTTCTTTTCAGGTTGTTCATGGCAAGTATATAGAAATAAAACTGATCTTTTTTGTGTTAATTTTGTATCCTGCAATTTTGCTGAGTTTGTTTGCTAGTTACCTTTTCTTGATTCTTTAGGGTTTCTTCATATAAGATCATATCATCTGCAAATGCAGATAATTTTACTTCTTCCTTTCCAATTTGGATGCTTTGCATTTTATATTCTTGCCTAATTGCTCTGGCTACAACTTCCAGTACTATGTTGAACAGAAATGGTGAAAGTGGGCATCTATGTTTTTCCGGATCATAGTAGAAAAACTTTCAGTCTCTCACCATTGAGTATGTTTCTAGCTTGAGTTTGTCATGAACAGCCTCTAGCATTTTGAGGATGTTCCCTTCTCTAATTTATTGAGTATTTTTATAACAAAAGGGCATTGAATTTTGTAAAATACTCTTTCTGCATCAATTGAGATGATCATGTGGTTTTTTCCCCCTTCATTCTATTATTGTAGTGTATTACATTGATTGATTTTTGTATCTTGCATTCCAGGAATAAATCCCATTTGTTCAAGATCTCTAATCCTCTTAGTATGCTGCTGAATTTGGTTTGCAGGTATTTCATTAAGAAATTTTGCATCTATGTTCTTAAGGAATATTGACCTGTAGCTGTCTTTCCTTGTGGTATCTTTATCTGGTTTTGGTATCAGGGTAATACTGGCTTCATCAAAAGAGTAAGGAAGTGTTCCTTCCTTTTCAACTTTTTGGAAGAGTTTAAGAAGAGTTGGGGTTAATTCTTCTTTAAACATTTGATACAACTCACCAATGAAGTCATCTTGTCTGGGCTTTTCTTATTTGAGAGGGTTTTGTTTACTGATTCAATCTCCTCACTAGTTACAGCTCTATTCAGATTGTCTACTTCTTCTTAAGTCAGTTTGGTAGATTGTGTTTCTAGGAATTTATCAATTTCATGTAGGTTATCTAATTTGTTATA
>NC_060271.1:11725114-11751992 GCF_021613505.1 Equus quagga | reverse complement strand
GGGTTTTAGTTTTAACCCCACGTATGCTGGGTTCAATGTGGGGGGACTGATATCAGGGCTCATGTTAACAGCCTGTAACAATAGGATGCTTCGCTGCATCTCTGACATCCACCACTTGTTAAAAAGCTCCATCTTTTCCAGTGATTTGAGATAACCACCTTTATCATATTCTAAATTGACATTTATACTTGGACCTATTTCTGGGCTTTCTTTTCTATTCTATTAGTCTATCAATTCATGTGCTACGAAGTACCCTGATTTACTTGAAGAGAACTTGTTGTGTGTGTTTTTTTTAAATGAATAAACTACTTTTTGGAGAGTTATAGGTTTACAGAAAAATTGAGCAGAAAGTACAGAGAGTTCCCATAAACTTCCCCCTCCCCCACATACAGTTTCCCCTATTACTAACAACTTGCATTAGTGTGGTACATTTGTTATAATTGATGAACCAATATCGATGCACTATTATTAACTACTGTCCATAGTCTACTTTAGGATTCATTCTTTATGTTGTACACTCTATGGATTTTGGCAAATATATAGTGATTGTATCCACCATTACAGTATCATGCAGAATAATTTCACTGCCCTAAAAATTCCACTGAGCTCAACCTGTTCATCCCTCCTTCCCTCACCTGAATGCCTGGCAACCACTGAGTTTTTTGTCTGTATATTTGCCTTTTCCATGTCATTATTTGGAATCATACTATATGTAACCTTTTCATACTGGTTTCTTTCACTTAGCAATATGCATTTAAAGTTCCTCCATGTATTTTCATGGCTTGATAGCTTATTTCTTTTATTGCTAAATAATATTCTACTGTATGACTGTACTAGATTGTTTACCCATTCACCTGTTGAAGGACATCCTGGTTCCTTCCAAGTTTTGGCTATTTTGAATAAAGCTGCTATAAACATCTGTGTGCAGGTTTTTGTGTGGACATAATTTTTTAACTTCTTTGGGTAAATACCAAGGAGCATGATTGCTGGATAGTATGGTAAGAATATGTTTAGTTTTGTACGAATCTGCCAAATTGTCTTCCAACACGGCTGTACAAATTTGGCATTCTCACCAGCAGTGAATGAATTCCTGTGGCTCCACATTCTCACCATCATTTGGTATTGCCAGTGCTCTATATTTTGGCCATTCTGTTAGATGTGTGGTGGTATCTCATCACTGTTGTTTTTGAAATTATTTTATCAAGATCACATTGGTTTATAACATTGTGTGAATTTCAGGTGTACATTGTTATATTTCAGCTTTTGTATAGACTGCATTGTGTTCACCGCCTAAAGTCCAGTTCCCATCATCACTTCTCATATGTGTCCCTTTACCCCTTTCTCCCTCCCCCTGTGCCCTTCCCCTCTGGCAACCATCAATCTGTTCTCCTTATCTATGTGTTTGTTTCTTTGTTTATCTTCCACATGAGTGTAATCATATGGGATTTGTCTTTCTCAGTCTAACTTATTTTGCTTAGCATAATACCCTCAAGGTCCATCCATGTTGTTGCAAATGGCATGATTTTGTTTTTTTATGGCTGAGTGGTATTCCATTGTATGTATATATATGTATATGCCACATCTTCTTTATCCATTCATCTGTTGATGGTCACTTGGGTTTCTTCCAAGTCTTGGCTATTGTGACTAATGCTGCAATGAACATGGGGGTGCATATATCTTTTCAAATTAGTGTTTCCATTTTCTTTGGATAAATACACAGAAGTGGAATAGCTGGATCAAATGGTATTTCTACTTTTAATTTTTTGAGAAATCTCCATACTGATTTCCATAGTGGCTGCACCCTATTGTATTTTCATGAGCAGTGAATGAGGGTCCTTTTTCTCCTTATCCTCTTCAACACTTGTTATTTCTTGTCTTTTTAATGATAGCTATTCTGAGGGTGTGAGGTGATATCTCATTGTAGTTTTGATTTGCATTTCGCTAATTAGTTATGTTGAATCTTTCCACATGCCTGTTGGCCATCTGTATACCTTCTTTAGAAAAATGTCTACTCATAACTTCTGACCCTTTTTTGATTGGGCTGTTCATTTTTTTGCTATTGAGTTGTATGAGTTCTTTATATATTTTGGAAATTAACCTCTTGCCAGATGTATGATTTGCAAATGTTGTCTCCCAGTCGGTGGTTTATCTTTTTTTGTTTTGTTGAAGGTTTCCTTTTCCATGCAGAAGTTTTTAATTTGATACATTTGTTTATTTTTCTATTTCCCTTCCTGGGGAGACATGGTATTCAAAAACTGCTAAGACTGATGTCAGAGAGCATACTGCCTATGTTTTCTTCTAGGATTTTTATGGTTTTGTGTCCTACATTCGAGTCTTTAATCCATTTTGAGTTAATTTTTGTGTATGGTACAAGATAATGGTCTACTTTCATTCCTTTGCATGTGATGGTCCAGTTTTCCCAGCACCATTTATTGAAGAGACTTTCCTTTCTCCGTTGCATGTTCTTGGCTCCTTTGTTGAAGAGTAGCTGTCTACAGATGTGTGGTTTTAGTTCTGGGCTCTCAATTCTATCCCATTGATCTGCGTGTCTGTTTTTGTGCCAGTACTATGCTGTTTTGAATACTATAGCTTTGTCATATATTTTGATTCAGGGAGTGTGATACCTTCAGCTTTGTTCTTTCTTCTGAAGATTGCTTTGACTATTCAGGATCTTTTGTTGTTCCATATAAATTCTAGGATTCTTTGTTCAATTTCTGTGCAAAATGTCATTGGGATTCTGCCTGGGATTGCCTTGAATGTGTAGATTGCTTTAGGTAGTATGGACATTTTAACTATGTTTATTCTTCCAATCCATGAACATGGAATATCTTCCTTTTCTTTGTGTTTTCTTCAATTTCTTTTAATAACGTCTTATAGTTTTCAGTGTCTAGGGCTTTCACCTCTTTGATTAAATCTATTCCTAGATATTTTGTTCTTTTTGTTGTGATTTTAAATCAGATTGTATTCTTGAGTTCTCTTTCTGCTAGTTCATCTTTAGTGTATGGAAATGCAACTGATTTTTGTATGCTGATTTTGTACTCTGCAACTTTACTGTATTGACAAATTATTTCTAATGGTTATTTGGTGGATTATTTAGGATTTTCTACATGTAGAATCATCTCATCTGCAAATAGTGAGTTTTAATTCTTCCTTTCCAATCTGGATCCCTTTTATTCCTCTTCCTTGCCTAATTGCTCTGGCTAAAATTTGTAATACAATGTTGAATAAGAGTGGTGAGAGTGGGCATTGTTATCTTGTTCCTGTTCTTAGAGCTTTCAGTTTTTCACCTTTGAGTATGATGTTGGCTGTGGGTTTGTCATATATGGCATTGAGAGTTTTTATCATAAGTGGTTATTGGATCTTGTCAAATGCTTTCTCTGCATCAACTGAGATGATCACGTGTTTTTTTTTTTTTCTTTTTTTTTTTTTGAAGATTTTATTTTTTCCTTTTTCTCCCCAAAGCCCCCCGGTACATAGTTGTATATTCTTCGTTGTGGGTCCTTCTAGTTGTGCATGTGGGACGCTGCCTCAGCATGGTTTGATGAGCAGTGCCATGTCCGCGCCCAGGATTCGAACCAACGAAACACTGGGCCACCTGCAGCGGAGCGCGCGAACTTAACCACTCGGCCACGGGGCCAGCCCCGATCACGTGTTTTTTATTCTTCATTTTGTTGATGTGGTGTATCACATTGATTGATTTGCAGGTGTTGAACCATCCCTGCATCCCTGGAATAAATCCCACTTGCTGGTGGTGTATGATCCTTTTAATGTATTGTTGTATTCAATTTGCTAATATTTTGTTGAGGACTTTTGCATCTATGATCATCAGGCTTATCATCCTTTAATTTTCCTTTTTTGCGTTGTCCTTGTTTGATTTTGGTATCAGGGTAAAGTGGGCCTTGTAAAATGAGTTAGGATGCATCCCATCCTCTTCAATTTTTGGAAGCATTGAGAAAGACAGGTATTAAATCTTCTTTGAATGTTTGGTAGGATTCACCGGGGAAGGCTTCAAGTCCTGGATTTTTGTCTTTTGGGAGGTTTTTGACTACAATTTCAATCTCTTTACTTGTGATTGATCTATTCAGATTCTCTATTTCTTCTTGATTTAGTTTTGGGAGGTGTATGATTCTAAGGATTTATTCCTCTAGTTTATCCAATTTTGTTGGTGTATAGCTTCTTTTTGTATTCTCTTATAATCCTTTGTATTTCTGTGGTATCCATTGTAATCACTCCTCTTTCATTTCTGATTTTATTTATTTCAGTCCTCTATCTATTTTTTTTCTTTCCTCTTTTTTGAGTTTTTACTTTATTTTATTTTATATTTTTTCTGGGAAATGTTTTATTTCTGTTTTTTTAATGATTTGTTATTATTTTTATTTATTTATTTTAATCACAGTAACAGTGGATTATAATGTTATAGAGCTTTTGGATGTACATCATAATATATTCCGAATTCTGTGTAGATTACATCATATTCACCCACCCAAAAACTAATTATAGTCCATCCCCTCACGTGTGAGCCTAATCACCCCATTTGCCCTCCCCCACTTCACCCATGGTAAGCACCAATCCATTCTCAATTGCTATGTGTTTGTTTGTCATTTTATCTTCTACATATGAGTGAGATCATACAGTATTTGACTTTCTCCCTCTGACTTATTTCACTCAACATAATACCCTCAAGGTCCATCCATGTTGTCACAAACGGCTGGATTTCATCATTTCTTATGGCTGAGTAATATTCCATTGTGTATAGAAACCACAACTTCTTTATCCATTCATCCCTTGATGGGCACCTAGGTTGCTTCCAAGTCTTGGCTATTGTGTATAATGCTGCAATGAACATAGGGGTGCAAGTATCTTTATGCCTTTGCATTATCAAGTTCTTTGGATAAATACCCAGCAGTAGGATAGCTGGATCATATGGTAGATGTGTTCTTACTTTTCTGAGGATACTCCATACTGCTTTCCATAGTGGCTGCACCAGTTTGCTCTCACACCAGCAGTGTACAAGAGTTCCCAACTCTCCACATCCTCTCCAACATTTGTTGTTTCCTGTCTTGTTAATTATAGCTATTCCGACCGGAGTGAGGTGATACCTCATTGTAGTTTTGATTTGCATTTCCCTGATAGCTAATGATGTTGAGCATCTTTTCATATGCCTGCTGGCCGTCCATGTATCTTCTTTGGAGAAATCTCTGTTCAGCTCTTGCCCATTTTTTAATTGGGTTGTTGGTTTTTTTGTTGCTGAGCTTTACGAGTTCTTTGTATATTTTGGAAATTAACCCCTTATCTGATATATCGTTTGCAAATATGTTCTCCCAATTGTTAGGTTGTCTTTTCGTTTTGTTGATGGTTTCCTTTGCTGTGCAGAAGTTTTTTAGTTTGATGTAGTCCCATTTGTTCATTTTTTCTATTGGTTCCCTTGCCCAGTCAGACATGGTACTTGAAAATATGCTGCTAAGACTGATGTTGAATAGCTCACTGCGTATGTTTTCTTCTGGAAGTTTCATGGTTTTGGGTGTTACATCCAAGTCTTTAATCCATTTTTACTTCTGGGCTCTCAATTCTGTTCAATTGATCTGTGTGTCTGTTTTTGTACCAGTACCATGCTGTTTTGGTTACTAGGGCTTTGTAGTATACTTTGAAATCAGGGAGGGTGATACCTCCAGCTTTGTTCTTTTTTCTCAGGAATCGTTTGGCTACTCGGGCTCTTTTGTTGTTCCATATAAATTTTAGGATTCTTTGTTCTATTTCTGTGAAAAATGTTGTTGGAGCTTTGATAGGGATTGCATTGAATCTATAGATTGCTTTAGGAAGTATGGACATTTTAAAGATGTTAATTCTTCCACTCCAAGAGCACAGAATATCTTTCCATTTCTTTGTGTCTTCTTGATTTCTTTCAAAAATGTTTTATAGTTTTTGATGTACAGATCTTTTTCCTCTTTGGTTAAGTTTATTCCTAGGTACTTTATTCTTTTTGTTGCAATTGTAAATGGGATTCTATTCTTAATTTCCTTTTCTGCTACTTCGTTGTTAGTGTATAGAAATGCAACTGATTTTTGTACATTGATTTTGTATCCCGCGACTTGACTGTATTCCTTTATTGTTTCTAAAAGTTTTTTAGTGGTTTTCCAGATATAAAATCATGTCATCTGCAAAGAGTGACGGTTTCACTTCTTCTTTTCCAATGTGGATCACTTTTATTTCTTTTTCTTGCTGATTGCTCTGGCTAGGACTTCCAATACTGTGTTAAATAAGAGTGGTGACAGTGGGCATCCTTTTCTCATTCCTTTTCTTAAAATGATAGCTTGTCAAATGCTTTCTCTGCATCTGTTGAGATGATCATGTGATTTTTATTCTTCATTTTGTTAATGTGGTCTATCACGTTGATAGATTTGCAGATGTTGAACCATCCCTGCATCGCTAGAATGAAACCCACTTGAACATGATGTATGATCTTTTTAATGTATTGTTGTATTCGATTTGCTGGTAGTTTGTTGAGGATTTTTGCATCAATGTTCATCAGTGATATCAGCCTGGAATTTTCTTTTTTTGTGTTGTCCTTGTCCGGTTTTGGTATCAGGATAATGTTGGCTTCGTAGAAGGAGATAGGAAGCCTCTCCTCCTCTTCAATTTTTTGGAAGAGTTTGAGAAGGATAGGTATTAAATCTTCTTTGAATGTTTTGTAGAATTCACCAAGGAAGCCATCTGGTCCCGGACTTTTATTTTTGGGGGGGTTTTTGATTGCTGTTTTGATCTCCTTACTGGTGATCGGTCTATTCAAATTTTCTACTTCTTCTTGGTCCAGTTTTGGAAGGTTGTATGTTTCTAAGAATTTATCCACTTCTTCTAGATTATCCAATTTGTTGGCATATAGCTTTTCATAGTATTCTCTTATTATCTTTTGTATTTCTGAAGTGTGTCTTGTAATCTCTCCTCTTTCATTTCTGATTTTATTTATTTGAGCCTTCTCTCTTGTTTTCTTAGTGAGTCTAGCTAAGGATTTTTCAAGTTTGTTTATCTTTTCGAAGAACCAGCTCTTGGTTATGTTAATTTTTTCTATTTTTTTTAGTCTCTATTTCTTTTATTTCTGCTCTGATTTTTATTATTTCCTCCCTTCTGCTGATTTTGGGCTTTGTTTCTTCTTCTTTTTCGAGAACATTCAGATGCGCTTTTAGATTGTCTATTTGGGATTTTCCTTCTTTGTTCAGGTAAGCCTGAATTGCTATAAACCTCCCTCTTAGAACTGATTTTGCTGTATCCCACAGATTTTGGCATGTCGTATTTTCATTTTGATTTGTCCTGAGGAATTTTTTGATTTCTCCTTTGATTTCTTCATTGACCCAATTGTTGTTCAGTAGCATTTTGTTTCATCTGCACATTTTTGTGGCTTTTCTGGTTTTCTTCCTGTAGTTGATTTCTGGTTTCATACCTTTGTTGTCAGAAAAGATGCATGGTATTGTTTTGATCTTCTTAATTTTTTTTTTTTTTTTGGCATTTGTAATTTTTTTTATTAAGGTTATAAAAGTTAACATCCTTGTGAAATTACAGTTGTACATCATTATTAGTCATGTTGTAGGTACACCACTTCACCCCTCGTGCCCTCCCCCCACCCCCCTTTCCCCTGGCAACCACCTATCAGTTCTCTTTGTCCATATGTTAATTACCACCTATGAGTGGAGTCATACAGAGTTCGTCTTTCTCTGTCTGGCTTATTTCACTCAACATAATACTCTCAAGGTCTATCCATGTTCTTGTGAATGGGACTACTTTGTCCTTTTTTATGGCTGAGTAGTATTCCATTGTGTATATATATATATATTCCACATCTTCTTTATCCAATCATCAGTTGCTGGGCACTTAGGTTGGTTCCATGACTTGACTATTGTTAATAATGCTGCAATGAAGATAGGGGTGCATGGAACTTCTGGAATTGCTGATTTCAGGTTCTTAGGATAGATACCCAGTAGTGGGATGGCTGGGTCATAAGGTATTTCTATTCTTAACTTTTTGAGGAATCTCCATACTGTTTTCCATAGTGCCTGCACCAGTTTGCATTCCCACCAACAGTGTATGAGGGTTCCCTTTTCTCCACAGCCTCTCCAACATTTGTCACTCTTGGTTTTGGATATTTTTGCCATTCTAACAGGTGTAAGGTGATATCTTAGTGTAGTTTTGATTTGCATTTCCCTGATGATTAGCAATGATGAGCATCTTTTCATGTGTCTATTGGCCATCCGTATATCTTCTTTGGAGAAATCTCTGTCCATGTCCCCTGCCCATTCTGTAATTGGGTTATTTGATTTTTTATTGTTGAGTAGTTTTAGTTCTTTGTATATTATGGAGATTAACCCTTTGTTGGATAAATAACTTGTGAATATTTTTTCCCAATTAGTGGGCTGTTTTTTGTTTCAATCCTGTTTTCCCTTGCCTTGAAGAAGCTCTTTAGCCTGAGGAAGTCCCATTTGTTTATTCTTTCTATTGTTTCTCTCATGTGAGGGGTTATGGTGTCCAAAAAGATTCTTTTGAAGCTGATGTCAAAGAGTGTACTGCCGATATTCTCTTCTAGAAGATTTATTGTTTCAGGCCTAATCTTTAGGTCTTTGATCCATTTTGAGTTTATTTTAGTAAATGGTGAAAAAGAAGGGTTGATTTTCATTCCTTTACATGTGGCTGTCCAGTTTTCCCAGCACCATTTGTTGAAGAGACTTTCTTTCCTCCATTGTAGACTCTCAGCTCCTTTGTCAAAGATTAACTGTCCATAGATGTATGGTTTTATTTCTGGGCTTTCAATGCTGTTCCATTGATCTGTGCATCTGTTTTTGTACCAGTACCATGCTGTTTTGATTACTGGGCTTTGTAGTATGTTTTGAAGTCAGGGATTGTGATGCCTCCAGCTTTGTTCTTCTTTCTCAGGATTGCTTTAGCAATTCAGGGTCTTTTGTTGCCCCATATGAATTTTTGGATTCTTTGTTCAATTTCTGTAAAGAATGACATTGGAATTCTAATTGGGATAGCATTGCATCTGTAGATTGCTTTAGGTAGTATGGACATTTTAACTATGATTATTCTTCCAATCCATGTGCATGGAATGTCTTTCCATCTCTTTATGTCGTCGTCAATTTCTTTCAAGAAGGTCTTGTAGTTTTCGTTGTATAGATCTTTCACTTCCTTGGTTAAATTTATCCCAAGGTATTTTATTCTTTTTGTTGCGATCGTGAATGGGATTGAGTTCTTGAGATCTTTTTCTGTTAGTTCATTGTTAGCACATAGAAATGCTACTGATTTATGTATGTTGATTTTATACCCTGCAACTTCGCTGTAGTTGTTGATTGTTTCTAGTAGTTTTTCTATGGATTCTTTGGGGTTTTCTGTATATAAGATCATGTCGTCTGCAAACAGCAAGAGTTTTACTTCTTCGTTGCCTATTTGGATTCCTTTTATTCCTTTTTCCTGCTGAATAGCTCTGGCCAAAACCTCCAGTACTATGTTGAATAAGAGTGGTGAAAGTGGGCATACTTGTCTTGTTCCTGTTCTGAGAGGGATGGGTTTCAGTTTTTGTCCGTTGAGTATGATGTTGGCTGTGGGTTTGTCATATATGGCCTTTATTATGTTGAGGTACTTTCCTTCTATACCTATTTTATTGAGGGTTTTTATCATAAATGGATGTTGGATCTTGTCGAATGCTTTCTCTGCATCTATTGAGATGATCATGTGGTTTTTCTTTCTCATTTTGTTAATGTAGTGAATCACGTTGATTGACTTGCGGATGTTGAACCATCCCTGTGTCCCTGGTATAAATCCCACCTGATCATGGTGTATAATCTTTTTGATGTATTGCTGTATTCGGTTTGCCAAAATTTTGTTGAGGATTTTTGCATCTATGTTCATCAGTGATATTGGCCTGTAGTTTTCCTTCTTTGTGTTGTCCTTGTCAGGTTTGGGGATCAGGGTGATGTTGGCTTCATAGAATGTATTAGGGAGTGCTCCATCTTCCTGTATTTTCTGGAACAGTTTGAGAAGGATAGGTATTAAATCTTCTTTGAATGTTTGGTAGAATTCTCCAGAGAAGCCGTCTGGTCCTGGACTCTTATTTTTGGGGAGGTTTTTGATTACTGTTTCTATTTCTTTACTTGTGATTGGTCTATTCAGATTCTCTATTTCTTCCTGATTCAGTTTGGGTAGGTTGTATGAGTCTAGGAATTTATCCATTTCTTCTAGGTTTTTCAATTTGTTGGCATATAGTTTTTCATAGTATTCTCTTATGATCCTTTGTATTTCTTCAGTATCTGTTGTGATTTCTCCTCTCTCATTTCTAATTTTATTTATTTGAGACTTCTCTCTCTTTTTTTTTGTGAGCCTAGCTAAGGGTTTGTCGATTTTGTTAATTTTTTTGAAGAACCAACTCTTTGTTTCATTGATCCTTTCTACTGTCCTTTTTGTTTCAATATCGTTTATTTCTGCTCTAATTTTTATTATTTCCCTCCTTCTACTGACTTTGGGCTTTGTTTGTTCTTCTTTTTCTAATTCCGTTAGGTGTCGTTTGAGGTTGTTTATGTAAGATTTTTCTTGCTTATTGAGGTGAGCCTGTGTTGCAATGAATTTCCCTCTTAGGACTGCCTTTGCTGCGTCCCAAATAATTTGGTATGGTGTGTTTTCATTTTCATTTGTCTCCAGATAATATTTGATTTCTTCAATAATCCATTGTTCAGTAGCATGTTGTTTAGTCTCCACATTTTTGGCCCTTTCCCAGCTTTATTCTTGTAGTTGATTTCTAGTTTCATAGCATTGTGATCAGAAAAGATGCTTGATATTATTTCAACCCTCTTGAACTTATTGATGCTTGCTTTGTTTCCCAAGATATGGTCTATCCTTGAGAATGTCCCATGCGCACTTGAGAAGAATGTGTAACCTGCTGTTTTGGGATGAAGTGTCCTATATATATCTATTAGGTCCATCTGATCTAATTTTTCATTTAATTCTATAATTTCCTTGTTGATTTTCTGTCTGGATGATCTGTCCATTGGTGTTAATGGGGTGTTGAGGTCCCCTACTATTATTGTATTGATGTTGATGTCTCCTTTTAGTTATGTTAATAGTTTCTTTATGAATTTTGGTGCTCCTGTGTTAGGTGCGTATATATTTATAAGTGTTATGTCATCTTGGTGGAGCGTCCCTTTTATCATTATATACTGCCCCTCTTTGTCTTTCTTTATCTGTTTTGCTTTGAAGTCTACTTTGTCTGATATAAGTATGGCAACACCTGCTTTCTTTTGTTCATTATTAGCTTGGAGTATTGTCTTCCATCCCTTCACTTTGAGTCTGTGCTTGTCTTTGGGGCTGAGGTGTGTTTCCTGGAGGCAGCATATTGTTGGATCTTGTTCTTTGATCCATCCTGCCACCCTGTGCCTTTTGATTGGAGAGTTCAATCCATTCACGTTTAGTGTGATTATTGAAACGTGGGGGCCTACTGTTGCAATTTTATCACTTGTTTTCCAGTTCTTTTGCATTTTGTCCTGATGGAGAGCTGTTACTTTGTGTTATTGTCCTTCTGCTTATCTCCTTTGTTCTGGATTTTGTAACCCCTTTCCTTTTTTCGATTTTTCTGGAATGAGTTTCTTCCTGAGAAATTCTTGAAGAGGAGGTTTTGTGGTGATGAACTCCCTTAACTTTTGTTTATCTGGGAAAGTTTTTATTTCTCCACCGTATTTGAAGGATGTTTTCGCTGGGTAGAATATTCTTGGCTGCAGGTTTTTGTCCTTCAGAGTTTTGAATATTTCATTCCAATCTCTTCTAGCCTGTAAGGTCTCTCCTGAGAAATCTGCTGATAGCCTTATGGGGTTTCCTTTGTAAGTTATTTTCTTCTGCCTGGCTGCCCTTAGTATTTTCTCTTTGTCATTGACTTTTGCTCGTTTCACTACTATATGCCTTGGGGTTGGTCTTCTTACGTTAATAAAGTTTGGAGATCTATTGGCTTCTGTCACATGAAGTTCCATCTCTCTTCCCAAGTTTGGAAAGTTCTCAGCTATTGTTTCTTTGAACAGGCCTTCTGCCCCCTTCTCCTTCTCTTCTCCCTCTGGTATACCTATAATCCTTATGTTGCACCTCCTAATTGAGTCGGATAATTCTCGGAGAGTTTCTTCATTTCTTTTTAGTCTTAGTTCTCTCTCCCCCTCTGCCTGCAGCATTTCTATATTCCTATCCTCCAAATTGCTAATTCTGTCCTCCATGTTATCGATGCTACTGTTCAGAGAGTCCAGATTTTTCTTAATCTCCTCCATTGTGTTCTTCATCTCCAGTATTTCTAATTGGTTCTTCTTTATAGTGTCAAGCTCTTTTGTAACATAGCTCCTGAACTCATTGAGTTGTCTATCTGAATTCTCTTTTAACTCGTTGAGTTTTTTCATAATGGCAGTTTTGAAATCATCGTCATTTAGGTTATAGATTTCATTGTCTTTGGGATTGTTTTCTGGGTGCTTATCATTTTCCTTCTGTTCTGGAGATTTAATATATTTTTTCATACTGGTTGATGGCGTGGATTTGGGTCTCTGCATAGAGATAGAGTTTAGTCGCTGCTTCCACTTGTTGTGACTGGTGTGTGTGTGTGTGTGGGGGGGCAGCTGTTTAGACTGCACCAACCAGGAACACTGTCAGCTGTTACTGACTGGACCTGGACCCCTCCTTGTAGTCACAGTGGTCCTGTGGGGTCCCTTGTCAGTTGTGGGGGCAATCACAAGGGGGCCTCAGGCTGCTGGTGCCTACTGCTGCAGCCCACTTAGACGCGCTCCCTCCTTGTGGTCTGCAGCAGTGTTGTGGGCTTTCCCATCAGCCAGGAGCAGGATCACCTATAATCACCGATTTGTCCCTAACAGAGCCCACCAGATCACTCTTGTCCACTATAGGTCCCAGCAGAGCTATGGGTATCTTCTGCAGTCTGTCGTTAGCTGTGCTGCTTTTGCCCCAGGGCCTTCCTGCCTTGCAATTGCCAGTCGGGACCTCTCCACTAGTGCTGTGCAGAGGCTTTCACTGAGGCTGCTGTAGGAACCTGGAGTTCCCCACTGGGCTATGTAGCGATTTCACCGGAGCTCTACTCTGCCCCACTCCGCTCTCACAGGATCTCTGGGAGCCCCTTGCCTCATCTGGGACATGGCCAGAGTCCATGGGCCTGGTGGTGGCTTGTAAGCTGCTGCCTTGTGGGGAATTCTGCTCTAGGGAGCTTCCTGGTCTTCTGAATGCTGGGCAGGGCCTCCCTGCCAATGGTGAGCAGAGGCCCTCCCTGCTGGGGGGCTGCAGGACCCTGGAGCGACCCCCCGGGCCACAGAGTCGGGTGTTGGAGCTCCACCCAGTCCCCAAGCGCATCTATGGGAAGTCTGGGCACCCCCTGCACCGACCCGTGCACCAGAGACCGTGAACACAGCAGCAGCTTACGGTCTGGTGCTGTGCCAGGGAATGCACCCACTGGGAGCTTCCCTTTGTCCTGGATTCTGGGCGTGGCCTCCCTTCTAATGGCGAGCAGAGTCTTTCCCTGCCGGGGAGGTGCGGGACCCCGAAGACTTCCCCTGCACCTCAGAGCCAGGCGCTGGAGCTCCAACCATTCCCCAAGCACGTCTACAGGAAGTCCGGGCACCCCCTGCACTGAGCTGTGTGCCAGAGACTGTGAGCCGAGTGTCAGCTTGCAGTCTGGTGCTGTGCCGGGCCCGACAGGAGCTTCCCTTTGTTCTGGCTTCTGGGTAGGGCCTCCCTGCTAATGGCGAGCGGAGGCCTTCCCTGCCGGTGGGTGCGGGACCCTGGGGATTCCCCCTGGGCTTAGGTGTGATTGCAGGGGGCTTGGGTAGGGCTGTTGTCACCTGTTTCCACCATCGCTCCGCTGATGAGTGGACGCTCCTGCCCTGGTCTGTGGCGATGCTATCGGGGAGTCCACTGGAAGACAGCCTCCTGCAGGAACTAGGCTGTTCGGGGGTCGGGGGTCGGGAGTGAGAGAGTTTTCACCTATTTCCACCTCCTCCCAGGGGGAAGTCCATCCACCTTCCAATGTGTAGTAGCACGAGACTTTTAGTCATCTTGAGATGCTATCTGGATATCCTTTGTTAATGGATGAATGTCCAATTAGTTGTAGATTCGAAGGGGGAGAGACAAAGAAGAACACTCACTCCGCCATCTTGGTTCTGCCCCTCTCTCGATCTTCTTAATTTTATTGAGACTTGTTTTGTGTCCTAATATGTGATTGATCCTGGAGAATGTTCCATATGCATTTGAAAAGAATGTGTATTCTGTGGTTTTGGGATGGAATGTTCTGTATATATCTACTAAGTCCATCTGGTCTAACGTGTCCTTTAAGGCCAGTGTTTCCTTATTGATCTTCTGTTTGGATGATCTACCCATTGGTGTAAGTGAAGTGTTAGAGTCCCCTACTATTATTGTGTTACTGTCTATTTCTCCTTTTATGTCTGTTAAGAATTGCTTTATATGTTTATGTGCTCCTATGTTGGGTGCATAGATATTTACAAGTGTTCCATTTTCTTGTTGGATTGTTTCCTTTATCATTATGTAGTGCCCTTCTTTGTCTCTTCTTACAGTTTTTGTTTTAAAGTCTATTTTGTCTTATATAAGTATCGCCACCCCCACTTTCTTTTCTCTGCCATTTGCATGGAATATCTTTTTCCATCCTTTCACTTTCAGTTTGTGAGCGTCTTTAGGTTTTAAATGTGTCTCTTGTAGGCAGCATATACATGGGTCTTGTTTCTTTATCCAATTGGCCACCATATGGCATTTGATTGGAGCATTTAGTCCATTGAAGTTTAAAGTAGCTATTGATAAATAGGTATTTATTGCCATTTTGTTCCTTTTTTTTTTTTCTGTGTGTTTTAGTGGTTCTTCTCTGTTCCTGTCTGTTTCTCTTGCTCTCTTCCCTTGTGGTTTGATGGCTTTCTTTAGTAATATGTTTGATTTCTTTTGTCTCACTTTTTTGCTTGCTTATTATAGGTTTCTGATTTGTGATTACCATGAGGATCTTATTTAATGTTCTATATATATAACAGCCTATATCGAGTTGATAGACTCTTTAGCTTGACCTCTTTCTAAAAGCTCTACTTTTTCACTCCTTTCCTGCCACATTTTATGTTTTTCAAATCATATATTGTCTCTTGTTTAGTGTATGTCCATCCATTACCCTCTTATCATTCAAATCCTTGATTTTAGTACACTTGTCTTTTAACCTTCATAACATCTTCACAGGTAGTTAATCTGCTGCCTTTACTATATTTTTACCTTGACAAGTGATTTTATTGCCTGGTATTTTGTTGTTGTTTTGTTTATTTGGTAATAATTTTTTTCCTCTCTTTTTGGTCATCACCTTCCCCCTTAAATAAGTCCTTTCAGCATTTCTGGTAGAACTGGTTTCTTGGTGATAAACTCCTTTAATTTTTGCTTATCTGAGAAGCTCTTTATCTCTCCTTCCAATCTGAATGACAGCCTTGATGGATAGAGTATTCTTGGCTGTAGGTTTTTTCCTTTTAGCACTTTAAATATGTTGTGCCATTCTCTTCACGCCTGTAGGGTCTCAGCTGAGAAGTCCCCTCGTAGCCTGATGGGCTTCCCTTTATATGTCACTTGTGGCCTTTCTCTTGCTGCTTTTAGGATTCTCTCCTTATCCTTAATTTTGGACATTTTAATTCTAACATGTCTTGGTGTGGGCCTCTTTGGGCTTATCTTGTTTGGAGCTCTCTGTGATTCCTGAACTTGGATGTCTGTTACCTTCCTCAGATTAGGAAAATTTTCATCTATTATTTCTTCAAATAAATTTTCTGCCCCTTTGTCTCTCTCTTCTCCTTCTGGGATACCTATAATCCGATGGTTAGCACGCTTGGTATTGTCCCAGAGTTCCCTTAGACTGTTCTCATTCTGTCTAATTCTTGTTTCTCTTTTCTGTTCTGCTTGGGTGATTTCCTCTAGTTTTTTTTGTCTAGCTCGCTGATCCGTTCTTCTGCACCCTCTACTCTGCTATTGAGTCCCTCTACTGAATTTCTCATTTCCAGTATTGTATTCTTCCTTTCTGATTGTTTTTCTTTTATATCTTCCATCTCTTTGCTGATATGCTCACTGTGTTCATCCAGTCTTCTCTCAGTATCTGTTAGCATCCTCATGATATTTTGTTTGGACTCTTTGTTGAATAGGTCGCTTGTTTCTGTTTCAGTTAGTCTTTTTTCTGGGGTTTGGTCCTGTCCCTTGCTTGGAAAGTATTCCTTTGTCTCCTCATTATGCCTCTTTCTCTGTGCTTATTTCTATGTATTAGGTGAGTCACCTATGTCTCCTGATCTTGGAGAAGGGGCCTTATGTATGAGATGCCTTATGAGGCCCAGCAGTGTGCTTCCCTCTTGTCGCCAGTCCAGAAGATCCAGGAGTGATCCATTTGTGGGCTACTTGTGTCCTTCTGCTGTGTCAGGGCTGCTCCCACTGCAGGTACCATGGAGTCTAGTCTTTCCTTCCCTGGCCAGCTGTTTGTAAATCCAGTTTGAGGAGCCTCAGCACTGTTGCCTACAAAGTCTATCAGCACATTCCTATTCAGTTTTCCTCTTAATTGGGTTGGTAACCAGTGTAGCTGGTTGCTAGCCTCAGAGTCTTACAGTTGCTATAGTCCTCAGGCCTACAAGGCTGCTGTCAGTTCTCTTAGGAGTGCAGCTGAGTGGGGCTGGCCCTAGGCAGAGGAGCACTCAATAGTTTCAGGCTTTGGAAGGTGGGGCTGATCCTTTTTATGGCTATTTGTGAAGCACAGGTCTTCTGCTGCTGATAAGCCTCACTCCCCACAGGATCACACACCCTGTCAACACAGTCTTCATCCTGCAGACTTCTCAAGCCCCTGGAGCGTCCCCTAATGCCACACTGCAGAGGCCCCCACCTCTCCACCAATACCCCCCACAGTTCACCTGGTCCTCACACAGGCCCTGCCACACAGAGGCAGACACCCTTGCCTGCCTGTAGAGGATCAAGGCACCCAGTCAATGCAGGCTGAAAAGTAGCCTGAGGGCTTGCTGTTAGGTGGGGCCAGTCCCTAGGGTGTGTTGCCTGCCCTGGCTGAACTGGATTGAATCTGTGCTCTAGTGAGCATGGCAGACCCTTGGGCTAACAGGCCAAGGGATGAATCTCAATGGTGCCCACTGGGATCTGTGTCAGCATGCCTGGACTAGGTCAGAACAATGGCCCCCACCAAAGTCTCAATCTCCAGAGAGGTCCCTCCTCTCACCAAGATGGCCCCCAACCCACCAGGTGAGTCTCGTTTCACCAAAGGACTGTCAGCCTTCTCTCAGGTGATTTTAGGTTGCTGCAATGAGTGAGTTTGTGCATGGGCCCTTTAAGACGTGGGTCTTTTCAGCTTTGGGCCAATAGCTTTTCTGGGGGTATCCTCTCTGCAGTTAATAGCCAGCAAAGCCAGACAGTAAGACCCTCATCTCAGATGCGCTGAGTCTGAAGGATTAGCTTTTATTATTATTATTATTAAACCTCACTAAGGGTTTGTCCATTTTGTTCCTCATTTCAGAGACCCAGCTCTTAGTTTCATTGACCCTTTACATTTTTTTCTTTAGTCTCTATTTCATTTATTTCTGCTCTGATTTTTATTATTTCCTTCCTTGTACTGACTTTGGTCGTTGCTATTTCTTCTTTTTCTCATCCTTTTAGGTTTGGTTTAGACTGTTTATTTAAGATTTTTCTAGTGTCTTGAGGTAGGCCTGCATTGCTGTAAACTTCCCTCTTAGTACTGCTCTTGCTGCATCCCATAGGTTTTGGTATGTTGTGTTTTTATTTCATTTGTCTCCAGGTATTTTTCGATTTCTCCTTAGAGTTCTTCATTTATCCAATTGTTGTTCAGTAATGTGTTATTTAAACTCCACCTATTTGTGACTTTTCCAGCTTTTTTCTTGTAGCTGATTTTTTTTCATACGATTGTGGTCAGAAAACATGCTTGATATTATGCCAATCTTCTTAAATCTTTTGAGGCTTTGTTTCCCAATA
Source organism: Equus quagga (assembly GCF_021613505.1). Classification (NCBI taxonomy): domain Eukaryota; kingdom Metazoa; phylum Chordata; class Mammalia; order Perissodactyla; family Equidae; genus Equus; species Equus quagga. The sequence continues at coordinate 11,733,983 of NC_060271.1, read as the reverse complement.
TATGGTCTATCTTTGAGAGTGTTGTATGTGCACTTGAGATGAATGTGTTTTCTAATACTTTTGCATGGGTTGTTCCATATATATCTATTAAGTCCATCTGGTCTAGTGTTTCATTTAAGACCACTGTTTCCTTGTTGACTTTCTGTCTGGATGATCTATCTTTTGATGTTAGTGGGTATTAAAGTCCCTACTATTACTGTGTTTCTGTCAGTTTCTCCCTTCAGTTCTATTAATAGTTGCTTTATATACTTTGGTGCTTCCTTATTACTATTAGTATTAATATTGATAAGTATTATGTTTTCTTGTGAAATGTCCCTTTTATCATTAAATAATTATCATTAAACAATGTCTATCTTGGCCCTTATTATCTTTCTTGGCTTGAAGTCTGTTTTGTTTGATATGGATAAAGCTGCACTTACTTACTTTTGGTTGCCATTTCCTTGGCGTATCATCCATCCCTTCTTTCTGTGCCTACAATTTCTATTTTTCTTTCTTTCTTTGTTTTTTTTTTTTTGAGGAAGATTAGCCCTGAGCTAACTACTGCCAATCCTTCTCTTTTTGCTGAGGAAGACTGGCCCTGAGCTAACATCCATGCCCATCTTCCTCTACTTTAATATGTGGGATGCCTACCATAGCATGGCGTTTGCCAAGCAGTGCCATGTCCACAGCCGGAATCCAAACTGGTGAACCCCAGGCTGCCAAGAAGTGGAACATGTGCACTTAACCACTGCACCAGCGGGCTGGCCCCTACAATTTCTTTAGAGCTGAGATATGTGACCTAATTGAAGTGGTGGTAGTTATTTTTGATGCTTTCTTTCCCTTCAGACTTTATGTTATAATTACATGATTACTAACCCATTCTGATCTAGAGTTGCAATTTTCTGAGTCTGTCTGTTTATCAGCTTGCTCAAAAGCTTTGTGAACCCTTGCCTTTTATTTCAGGTAGGAGGGCTCCTGTCACTATTTCTTGTAAGGCAGGTCTAGTGGCAACAAACTCCCCCAGCTTGGTTTGTCTGGGAAGATTTTCTTTCTCCTTTATGTCTGAAAGATAACTCTACTGGATAGACTATTCTTGGCTGATTGTTTTTGACTTTCAATATTTTGAATATTCCACTCTCTCCTAGCCTGTCAGGTTTCTGCTAGGAAATCCACTGATAGCCTGATGGGTGTTCCTTTGGAAGTTCTTTTCTTCTCTCTGGCTGCCCTTCCTATTCTTTCTTTGTCATTGACTTTTGACAATTTTAATATTATATATCTTGGATAAGGTCTTTTTGCATTGAGATAAGTAGGAGTTGTATTAGCTTCATATACTTGTATATCCAGTTTCTTCCCCAGGTTTGGAAAGTACTTAGCTATTACTGCTTTGAATAAGCTCTCTGCTCCTTTCTCCCTCTCTTCTCCTTCTGGGATACTTATTATCCTTATGTTACTTTTCCAAATTGAGTCAGATATTTTTCATAGAATTTCTTCATTTTTTTTAAATCTTATTTCTCTCTCAAATTCCACCTATCATTTATAGAGCTCTATCTTTGAGGTCACTAGTTCTCTCTTCCATATGGTCTGCTTTGTTTTTAATGCTTTCTACTTTATTTTACAATTCATTAATTTCCTTCTTCATCTCAAGAATTTTTTTGTTTTTAGAATTTCACTCTCTTTGGTGAAATACCCCTTCTGTTCATTAATTTTATTTCTGAGCTGATTTAACTATCTTTCTGACTTTTCTTTCAACTCACAGAATCTCTTCATGACAGCTATTTTGAATTCTCTGTCAGTTAGATTGTAATTTTCCAGTCCTTTGAGTTTGTTTTCTGAAGAGTTTTCCTTTTCTTTCTGTGCTACTGTGTTACTGTAGCACAGTAGTTCTTCATGGTACTTGATGCCTTGATCATCTGCTGGCACCTTTGTGATAGCAACCACCTTTCTTATTTGGGTATAGCTTTGGTTACTTTGGTTCTGAGGTGCTTCTGGTTGTATGTAAGAGCCTCCAATTTCAACCCTCCACTGTCTCTGCTAGAGGTGTTGTCAGTGTCCCCCTTGTGCTGTGTGTGCCTCTGAGGTTGCTGGTGCCTTGCTGCTTATGATGTTGCTGCAGTCTTAGGTGTTGCCACTGGGGTCACCAGGCTATGAGCACTTCTGCTGCTTCCAGGGTTGGCTGGGTCTCATGTGCCGACACTGACTGCCCATGGGCTCAGATGCTGCTGCCCTGTGCATCACCTGTGCTGTTGTTCCCAGCTTGCCTGGGGTGCTGGCTTCACTGCTCCCAGGGGGAGTCAGTTCACAGGTGTTGTTGGTGCTGGGTGCCCAGCGACATAGGGACTTGTGTGCAGCCCACACTGCTATTACAGCCATTGTTGGGGAGTGCTGCCACTGGGGCTGGGTCATGGGTTCTACTGTAGTTCCTGATGCCTCAGATCTCAGCTTCCACCTGCTACTGCAGTGGGAAGAAGGGGCTAAGCAGGGAGTGTTTGTCATTGCTGCTCAGTTGTGCAGCCTCAAGTAGCTGGCATGAGTGGGTGTGTTTGAAAACTCAGGTAGGGGCTACATGCCCCAGCCATGAAAATCCACGTTTTTTATACTATCCCCACTGGTGGAAAGATTAGGGGCAAGGACTAATCTGGGAGTGCTGTGTCTGCCCCTTCAGCCCCTGTTTGCAGGCACATGTGCTAGGATGAGTATCTCCATTTTGGATCACTGCTGCTGCGGGAGGGGGAGGAAGCAGTTTTTCTAGTCCTGCTGCCTCCCCGAGGCCCTGTCCACCCACTTTCAGATGTATAGATGCATGGATCTCTTAGGTGTTTTGTTGTGCTATGTAAGGAATCTTTCCTTGGTCAATGGATGTCTGTTTGTAACCTAGAGGGGAGAAACAAAGGGAATAATTCTCCACCATGATGCTGACATCAAAATCGTCATTGTCCTTAATTTGCATTACCCTCATGGCATGTGATGTGCAGCCTCTTTTCATATGCTTATTTTCTATCTGCATATCCTCATTGGTGAGGTACCTGTTGAAGTCTTTGGTGCAGTTTTTAATCAGGTTGATTTTTCCTTATTGTCGAGTTTCAAGACTTTTTTGTATATTTTGGATAACAATCCTTTATTGGAAGTGTTTTTTGCAAATATTTTCTCCCAATTTGGAGATTTTCTTTTTTTTTCGAGTAACTGTGCATTTTGCTCACCGGTTTTCAATTTTAATGAAGTTCTGCTTATCATTTTTTTCTCTCTCATCGATTATGCTTTTGGTGTTGTATCTAAAAAGTCATTGTCAAATGCAAGATCACATAGATTTCCTTCTATGTTATTTTCTGGGTGTTTCACAGTTTTACATTTTGAGTTTAGGTCTATGATCCATTTTATGTTAATCTTTGTGAAAGGTATGAGATCTCTGTCTAGATCTCTCTTTTGCACATGGATGTCCAGTTGTTCCAGCACCATTGGTTGAAAAGACGATCCTTTCTCCATTGAATTGCCTTTGTTCCTTTGTGAGAGGTCAGTGGCTGTATTTGTGTGGGTCTATTTTGGGGCTTTCTGTTCTGTTCCATTGATCTATTTGTCTCTTTTTTCACCATTACCAGACTGTCTTGATGACTGTAGGTTTAGAGTAACTCTTGAAGTTAGGTAGTCAGTCCTTGACTTTGTTGTTCTCCTTAAATACTCTTTTGGGTATTCTTGGTCTTTTGCCTTTTCATGTAAACTCTCCAATCAGTTTGTTGAAATCCACAAAATAACTTGTTTGATTTTTTTTATTGTGACTGTGTTGAACCTATAAGTCAAGTTAGGAAGAGCACAATATTGGATCTTTCTATTTATGGACATGGAACCTCTGTCAATTTATTTAGATTTTTTTGATTTCTTTCCCCAGAGTTTTGTAGTTTTCCTCATATAGGTCTTGTACATAATTTTTGAGATGTATACCTAGGTACTTCATTTTCTGTGGTGCTAAAGTAAATGGCATTGTGATTTTAATTTCAAATTCTGTTTGTTGGTAGTATATAAGAAAGTGATTGACTTTTGTATATTAACCTTGTATCTTGGAACTTTGCTATATTTATTTCTTAGTTCCATGAGGTTTTTGTTGATTCTTTGGGATTTTATACATAGAGAATTATGTCATCCATGAGCAAAGGTCATTTTATTTCTTCCTTCTTAATCAGTATATCTTTTATTTCCTTTTCTTGCATTATCTGGGACAGCCAGTATAGTGTTGAATAGGAACGACGAAAGGGGCATCATTGCCCTGTATCTGATTTTAGCAGGAAAGGATCTAGTTTCTCACCATTAAGTGTGATGTAAGCTCTTGGGTTTTGTACGTTTTTAAAATCAGGTTGAGGAAGTTCCCCCTGGTATTCCTATTTTGCTGAGAATTTCTTTTTTAAAGTCAAGAGAGGTTATTGCTTTTTCTCCAATGGTTTTTCTGTGTCTTTTTATATGATCTTCTGATTTTTCTTCTTTAACCTGTTGATGTGATATATTACAGTAGTTGATTTTTGAATGTTGAACCAGCCTTGCATACCTGGAATAATTCCCCTTTGGTGATGGTATATAATCCTTTTATGCATTGCCATATTAGGTTTACTAATATTTTGTTGAGGATTTTTCCATCTATGTTCATGAAAGATATTGGTTTATTGTTTTCCTTTCTTGTGATGTCTTTGTCTCATCAGTATTAGGTTAATGGCTGGCCTCATATAATGAGTTAGGAAGTATTCCATCTGCTTCTATTTTTTGAAAGAGATTATAGAGAACTGATATAATTTCTTCCTTAAATCTTTGGTTGAATTCACCAGTGACATCATCTGGATCCGGTTCTTTCTGTTTTGGTAGGTTATTAATTATTGAATTCATTTCTTTCCTAGATATATGCTCATTCAGATTATCAGATTATCTATTTCTCTTTTTGAGTTTTAGCTTATTGCATCTTTCAGGAAATTGGTCCATTTCAGGCAAATTATCAAATTTGTGGGCATTGAGTTGGTCGTAATAGTTCTGTATTATCTTTTTAATGTTCATAGGTTCAGTAGTGATGGTCTCCTTTTATTTCTTATTTTAGTAATTTGTGTCTGTTTTATTTCTTAGTTAACTTGGCTAGAGCTTTATCAATTTTACTGATCTTTTCAAAGAAAGAACTTTTGGTTTCATTGATTTTTATCTCTAAATTTCCTGTTTTCAATTTCATTGCTTTCTGCTCTAATTTTTATTTTTTCTTTTCTTCTACTTACTTTGGATTTAATTTGTTCTTCTTTTTCTAGTTTTCTAATGGTGAAGCTTAGATTATTGATTTTAGATCTTTCTTATTTTCTAATATATTCATCCAGTGCTATAAATTTCCCCCTGAGCACTGCTTTCACTGCATTCCACAATTGTAATCAGTTGTCCTTTCACTTTTGTTGAGTTCCAAATATTTTGAAAAATTCTCCTGCGACTTCTCCTTTGAGCTATGTGATATTTACAGGTGTGTGGTTTACTCTCCAAGTATTTTGGGGTTTTACAACTATCTTTCTGCTATTTATTTCTATTCCATTGTTATCTGAGAGCATACTTTGTGGGATTTCTCTTCTTTTAAAATTTTAGGGTGTGTTTTGTGGCCTAGAATGTGGTCTCTCTTGGTGAATGTTCTGTGTGAGCTTCAGAAGGAGGTGCACTGTGTTGTTGTTGGTGAGGTATTCTATAGATGTCAATTAGATCCAATTGATTGACGATGTTGTTCAGCTCAACGATGTCCTTGCTGGTTTTCTGCCTGCTGGATCTCTCCTGTACTGATGGAGAGGCATTGAAGTCTCCAAGTATAAGAGCAGATTCATCTATTTCTCCTTATAGTCCCATTAGTATTTGCTGCATATGTTTTGACTGTCTGCTGTCAGCACAGTCACATGAAAGTTTATCTTCTTGAAGAATAGACCTCTTTATCATTATGCAATGCCTTTCTTTATCCCTAATAATTTTCCTCACTCTGTAATCTATTTTGTGTGTAATTAGCATAGTTACTCCAGCTTTCCTTTGTTTGGTTATCATGGTATATCTTTCTCTATCTCTTTATTTTTAATTTATATGTGTCTTTATATTTAAAGAGGGTTTCTTGTAGACAATATATAGTTAGGTCTTGTTTTTTTATCCTCTCTGACAGTCTCTGTGTTTTAATCAGTGTATCAAACCATTGATGTTTAAAGTGATTGTTAATATAGTTGGATTGATAACTACCATACTTGTTACTGCTTGCTAGTTTTTGCTTTCTGCCAAAATTTTCCATTGTTTTTCATTTGTTAATGGAGCATTTTATATGATTCAATTTTTTTCCTCTCTTAGCATATAAATAATACTTCTTTTTAGCCCATGAGTTTACAATATATATTTACAACTAATCCAAGTTTCTTTCAAATACTTACAAGTACCTGATAGCAGAGTATTCCCAACTTTTCTCCTATCCCTTATAAAATTTTTCTCATTTATTTCACTTATCTATAACCTAAAAACACTGGATACATTGTTGATATTACGATTTTGAACAAAGTAGTATCTGTTTGATCAATTAAAAACAGGAAAAACAAAAGATTTTATGTTTCCTTCATTTATTCCTTCTTCAAGCCTCTTTTGTTTATGTGGATCTGAGCTTTTGATCTATATTGTGTTTTTCTATCTAAAGAACTTCCTTTACTATTTCTTGCAAGGCCAGTCTAATGGTGACAAATTCCCTATTTTTGTTTTTCTGTGAAAGTCTTTATTTCTCCTTTACCTTCAAGGGTAATTTTACAGAATTCTACATTGCTGGGGTTTTTCTTTCAACACTTTAAGTGTTTTGCTACACTCTCGTCTTGTTTGCCTGGTTTCTGAAAAGATGGTCAATGTAAATGTTATCCTTCTTTCTGTATAGGTAAGATGTTCTCTCCCTGTAACCACAACATTCTTGTAACTTTCAAGAGTTTCTTCTTTTCTTTCAATTTTCTGCTTTTTGAATATGATGTCTACAGGTGTAGATTTTTTGGTGTATTCCTGCTAGGGGTTCTTTGAGTTTTCTGTATCTGTGGTTTTGTGTCTATCGTTAATTTTGAAAAGTCCTTGGTCATTTATTGTTTCAAATATTTCTTGTATTCGTTTCTCTCTTTCTTTCCCTATTCCTTTATCTCTTTCTTCTCCGTGGTCCTTTATTTTTATTTTCCTCGTAGGAGTAGTTCCTTGGTTTCTTTCTTTGTTTCTTCTATGGAAATTAGCCTAAGTTTTCTATCTGTATTGGGGTCAATTTTGGTACACTGACTTCTCCATTTCATCTAGGTTTTAAAACTTATTTGGCTAGAAATTGGTAGTCTCATGATTTAAAAAAGAAATTCTCAGTATCAAGCGTTGTTTTTCTCATGTCATTTCTTATTTTGTATGTTGTGCTTTTTGGCATACATTTTTTTCCTGATCAAGTTGGCTAGTATGTACCTATTATGGAGTTTTCTTTTGAAAGAGCCAGGATTTCGATTTCTTAGTTTGGTCTACTGCTTTTCTCTTCTTTACCTTATTAATTTTTGATATTTTCTTTAGTATTTTCTACCTTGTACTCTCTTTTGGCTTATATTATTGTTCTTTTTCTAGTTTGTTAGTTAGTGTCTATGAATGTGTGTTTGTCTGTGTGTATGTGTGTGACTTTGTAGGTTTTTTGTTGTGGTAAAATACACATAACATAAAATTTACCATCTTCACTATTTTTAAGTGTACAGTTCAGTGGTATTAAATACATTCACATTGTTGTCCCTTCTCACTCCCATCCATCCCCATAATTCTTTTCATCTTGTAAAACTGCAATTCTATACCTGTTAAACATTAACTCCCCATTCTCTCCTCCCCTCAGTCCCTGGTGACCACCGTTATACTTTCTGTCTTTATGATTTTGACTATTCTAAGTACTTCATATAAATGGAATCATCCAGTGCTTCTCTTTTTGTGACTGGCTTTTTCACTTAATGTGTCCTGAACGTGCATCCATGTTGCAGCATATGTCAGAATTTCCCTTCTTTTTAAGGCTGAAAATGTTACATTGTATGTATATACCACCTTTTGTTTATCAATTCATCCATTGACAGATACTTGAATTGCTTCCATATTTAGCTGTTATGAATATTGGTGCCATGAACATGGGTGTACAAATATGTTTTTGAGACCCTGCTTTCAATTCTTTTGTGTATGTACCCAGAAGTAGAATTCCTGGATCATATGATAATTCTAGTTTTAATTTTTTGAGGAACTGCCATACTGTTTTTCACAGTGTCCGTACCAGTTGGTATTTTCACCAATAGTGCACAAGGCTTCCAATTTTTCCACATCTTCCTCAACAGTTTTTTTTTTTTTAATGATAGCCTTCCTAATGGGTGTGAAGTGGTATCTCTTTGCAGTATTGATTTGCATTTCCCTAATGATCAGTGGTGTTGAGCATCTTTTCACGTACTTATTGGCCATTTGTATGATCTTCTTTGGAGCAATGTCTATTCAAGTCCTTGGCTCATTTGTGAATGGGGTTGTTTGTTTTTTTGTTGTTGCATTTTAGAAGTTTTCTATGTATTCTGGATATTAATCCATTATCAGATATATGATTTGCATACATTTTCTTTATTGTGTGCGTTGCCTTTTTACTCTGTTGATACTGTCTTGTCATGCAGAAAGATGTTTAATTTTCACGAAGCCCAACATGGCTGTTTTTTCTTTTGTTACCTGTGCCTTAGGAGTCATACCCAGGAAATTCTTGCCAAATCCAATGTCCTGAAGCTTTTGTTCTATGTTTTCCTCTATGAGTTTTATTGTTTTAGGTCTTACATTTAGATCCTTGATCTATTTTGAGTTAATTTTGTATGTGGTATGAGATAAGAGTCCAACTTTATTCCTTTGCCTGTGGATGTCC